>NC_042616.1:762781459-763052389 GCF_901001135.1 Rhinatrema bivittatum
GCCTGTTACTGTGGCCCACGGGTAAGCCAAAATTCTCAAGCCATCTCTGATGCAGTGCTGAACTGGGCAATGATGGCATATACCTGGAATCCTCTCCCCAGATAGCTCTGAGCACCAATCATGCAGCACTGTCAGGCCAGAGAAACCGAAGCACTGCTCAGGAATCCTCCTCCTGTCTTGTTCTGGGTTTTTTGGAACCCATTGGCCAGTCTTTGGGTTCTTCGGCTTTCGTGAATATATTTTTTTTCTGTCCTAGAGGAACAACTCGTTCATTAAATACTAACACTGGCAGGTTCCCCCCCCCCCTCATCTAAACAAACACATAGGAAACTTTTCTGTTAAAAGGATATAGTAGATTAATCTGTGGCTTATGCGGTTTTTCTTTCCATCCCAGATTTTTCCCGCTTCAACATGGGAGCTCATCTGGCTTTGAGAACACTGCAGGAAAAGGTGATTTGCGGCATTTTTGTGGCTACGTCACCATGCTCAACCCCTCCAGGCCTGGGAACCTGCGAAAGCTGAGCGATGCTTCTGAGGAAAAGGGTTTGGTTGCTGATACACTTCTGCTGAACATGGGTAGATGAAGTCAGCTTAATATTTTAAACATCGTTTTAAGTAGATATCTGAGCCTGCAATATGTTTTATGGCAATTCTTAAGGGAAGAAAAGCACTTAATCTAAGTTATCACAACTCATCCAGGTATATTCCTGCCACAGCCCCAGAAGGGGCTTTTCAACAATACGCTGCGTGAAAGTACAGTTTCCTTTAGAAACATTTTAATAGTTTGCTGTGTAATAGATATTTTCCATCCAGCAAACTGTAGTGCATTGCCGACCTGTAAAGTTACGAATTTCTGTGCAGTATTTGTTGGCCAGTCCATGGACAGCTCCTTGTGAGCAGCATTCCCAATGGGCAGCCCGTGATCAGCTTCACATGAAGCAATGAGCCTTTGCTATGGACGGTCCTCTTTCAGCTGCATGCGAAGTTGAGATACTCCCTGTGGAGAGTTTGCAGGCAACTGCACATGAAGCAATGATGCTCCTTGTGGATGGGTCATGTGACCAGCTGCTCATGAAGTGTGATGTCTGCTCCGTCTGAAGCACTGATGCTTCCTATGGGTGGTCCATCGGCAGGTCTACGGAACACGACAGTGTTTTTGTGGGCAGCTTCATGAGAATTAGGGGTGTGTTATCTGTTCCATATGAAGCCTGTCTTATTACTTATGCATGCCTGCAGGTTACCCACAGATTCTTTATGGAAATATGGAATTCTGATCATCTGCATGGTACCTGTCAAAATGCAAGGAAATGTGAAAAAGAAAAACAGATCCACTCTGTTTTGTTTATTTTCATATTTTAGACCACTCCTCCCCAAAATGGCTGCATACTGCAGACTTTCTTGGACTCTGACTGTACTTTTACTTTTTCATCAGCTACAGTTTCTCTGTGTCTACCCCATGCTCTCTTAAATACAGATACTGAGAGACATGCATTCACCATCCTTTCTATGAAGAAATACTTCTCTGTGTTGCGTCTCATATGATGAGCCCCTTGCTTTAAAATTAATTTCCCTCTGAAAGTGCTTGCTGCTTAGGCATTTTTACCTTTGAGGCATTTGAATGTCCCCTCATATTCCTCCTCTCCTCTTGGTTATACGTAATTAGGTCACCAGTCTTGCATCACAGGACTGGCACAATTTTGGTAGCTCTTTCACGAGTGTCTTCTATCCATTTTTTAAAATTTTACAGTCGTCATTTCTATGCAGCTCTCACTCAAGCGAGTTATGGGTGCATATGATAAATTCATTTCCTCTAGAAACCAAGCATTTCAAGATCAGATTCATCACAGATATACAAGAATTAGATCAGACAATATGATGGTCCTAAGTTATCTTACTAGACCCCCCCCTCATTCACCTCAAATGAGGAGGCCCCTTAAAAAAAAAAGTGTGTAAAAAAAATAAAGATTCTGTCATTTGGTGACACCCCCCTCCTGCCTAATACCCTCCCCATTCAGTTCAGACACCCTCCTTCCAATAACTGCTCCTCTCCTTTAATCAATTGTCACCACCATCAAGAGGCCCCACTCTCACCAGGTCCCCCATTATCATAAATTTCAAGGTAGTTAGGGTCCCCTCCAACCCCCCCAAAAATAGCTTGGTGGGCTAATGCCCTCTACCCTGGACACCTCTGAACCCCCTACTTTTAAAAACAAGATTGGTGGACAGTTGGAGGGCCAGGTCAGCACCATTTTCTTACCATGTGGACAAAGGAAAATGGCACCCCTATCATGAAAAATGGCACCTCCCGGGCTAGGGGCACTCTGTGTCCTAACTGTCCAGCAATGTCATTTTTAAAGGTAGAGGGGTGGGGTGGGATCCAGGGTTGGAGTACCAGCGTTCTTGTCCTAGAATGCTATTTTCAGCAAAGCTGTAGATAAAATATCGTGGCTGAAAAATGTATATAAACCGCATTGTTTGATTTAATAATGCTTTACTATTCCTTCGCTGCTTTGAATGATTATAATGGGACAATTTTAAAAGTGTTGCTTGCACAGAAACAGCCACGTGCGTGCATATGTGGGCCTAGCTCGAGCCACGCACATTTTAAGGAGCCTCAAATCACACGCGTACATACCCGTGTGCGGGTCAAGAAGAAGGGCCAGAAAAGGGCGGGGCGTGGGCGTTCTGGGTAGGGGCCAAGACTTACATGCTTAAGTCCATATTTTACAGCTGATCATGGTGCATGTTGATTTATTATCTGCATGACTCCTGGTGAGGAGCAAGTCTGGAGATCTCAGGTTTTAGGATTTTAGCACAGCATGAGGGTTCAGAGTCAAGTGGGGGGTGGGGGGGGGAAGGCTTGCAGAATGAAGAACCAGAGGGGTCTTAAAGACCTTGATATGACCTGGACTACTTGGGCCTGTTGGGTTTTTTCCCTCGTGCGAGCATATTTTAAAATCTGCCTGCACAGGCATGCAAAAGCCACTAAAGCCTAGCCAAAATACGTGCGAGATGGGTATTTTAAATGATACACGCGTACTTGTGAGCACAATTTAAAATTGCAGCGTCTCTCCGCTCATGCGCCGATCAGCATGTTCCTTTTAAAATTACCCTGAAAGATTTTAAGCATGCAAAGCAACTAACTAATAGGGGGTGGTTGTTAGCCATATACAACACACTATATTGCTGTGATAGGGCTATATCTTGAAATAAACAGCATTTATCAGTATTTAGCATGTATTATAGTATTACAGTATTTATAGATAATATGTTTAATATGTATATATGTTTCCTTGACATTACTTTAATTTGTTACTACCTAGTTTGCCTTCTCTCAGTTCTCTCTTCCTCAGGCTCACCCTTACAGCCTTCTTTTAATTGCAGCACTTCTGTTGCTACTTGCTCCTTCATGCTATCCCCTGTCCCGCCCCTGTTAAATGTATTTTCCATCTTTTGTTTTGATGTAAACCGATATTTTATTTATTTATTTATTTAACACTTTTATATACCGGCCTTCATGAAAGGACCGTATCAAATCGGTTTACATGGAACAAGGGGTCTAACTTAACAAACAATTCAACAAGAGCTAAAGTTACATAGAACAAGGAGATCGAACTTGGGGGCTAGGGTAGCCAGAAATAAGGAGCGGCAGGGATAAACTACATAGCAGGTGACACTAGATGGGGACGTCTAGTTCAGTAACCGGAGTCTGATTAGTTAGTGAATCGGAGGTTTTAGGTGATTAAGGGTAGGCTTGATGTAAAAGCCAAGTCTTAAGTTTTTTTCTAAAGGTTGTCAGGCAGGGTTCCAGTCTGAGGCCTGTAGGCATGTTGTTCCAAATGGCAGGATGATGTGTCTACTAATATCAGTATAGAAAAGCTGTTAATAAAATAAATAAATTATAGCCCTATTGCAACTTCATAAATCTCCATATTAGATTGGAAGCCCTCTGATAGGGAAATACCTACTGTACCTGAATATAATCCACTTTGAAGTGCCTGAAAAGTGGAATATTATCAAATGAATAAATACGTTGAATTGCTGTAAGAGGAGGAAGGAGTGCTGTGAGAACACTTCGGTTTGAGGTGGTGACTTCAATCCTAGTCCCTGAGCAGTACTGCCTACAGATCTCGAATGTTGAGGGCACTAATGGAAAAAGAACTGATAGGAAGGGAAATTCTCATTTTGCCCATAGTGCTGAACCCTGCACTCTACATTTTAACCTGACTAGCAATGGAGGCCGTCGCTGTGTATAATGTTCAGCCGACATTTTGAGCAGCTTTTTCCACTAGTGAAAAGTAACTGGCTTTACCAGATCTCCTCCTCTTCTAGGAGAATGTGAGTTGGCTTCAGGGTCAGATGTGAACGGCAGCACTGAGTCCTTTGAGATGGTGGCTGAAGAAACGGCGCTTGATTCTGTAACCAAGCAAAGCACTGAAGGTAAAAGTGATATCCTGGCTAAGCTAAAGGGGTAATTTTCAAAAGGAGTTATGCCTGAAAAAGTAACTACTATATTGTAGCAATTTTCAAAAGCCTACTTACATGGGTAAAGGGCCATTTACTTGAATAAAACTCAGTTTTACTCGAGTAATTCCTTTTTAAAATCAGGCCCTAAAAGAAGGCTGTGTCTTGCTGTATTCTTCAGCTATATCTGTGACTGTAATATGCTGTGTAGCTACATTTCTTTTTCCATTCCCCTTTCCTCCACCTGCCTTAGTTTCTCTTTTTCCTCCTCCTCTGTTTATCTGGGGTTTATTCCTCCCTTCTCCACCATCTCATCTGTTTTTCCCTTTTCCTTTTGCTTCTGTTCCTCTTCAAGCACCATATGTGTATGCGCCTGATTAATTATGCACATCTTTTAGATAAACTCTCATGCTGCCCTAATGGAACAAACTTGCCTAGCTTGAAGAACTAAAAGTCTGCTTTCCTCCAGTGGCTTTCATACTTTCAGATACTGTTGCTTGTATGCAGATTTGATTTTGGGAGACTGTTGTATTTTATCACAAAAAGTAAGAATTGCAAAAAAAAAAAAAAATCAAAACATAAGAAGCCATTTAATAATTATACAAAAAGAAGAAAACCAAAATTTGTAAACCATACAATAAATAAAATTGAACTCAAAGATTCAAAACTTGTCTGCATAAATACAACCAAATAAAATAACTCACGTAATAAAATTGAAATTCCGAAATGGCTATGGTTCAGCACAAATGCCAGGTTCAGGGGAATATTTTAAAAAGATATAAGGATTTTACACTACAGGTTTGTTTGTTTTTCAGTGTTTGTGCAGTCTCTAGAAGCACACTGGAGATATTCCAGATTGATAGATAATCCCACTAATGACTCTTAGTGATAGATCCTGCATAGTTCACTCATGTGGAGGAACTTCTTACTTCCTTGCAGGACTTTTATAGTGAGAAGTTCAGATTATATTTGATCCTAAAGAGCAGTGAAAATCTACAAGGATGTTCCAGTGTTAAAAACTAATCCACAGGGCAACAATCTCCTTTAACTTTTGAGACATAATTTGGGGCAATATCTTGTACACAAGAAATTAAGATGTTTCTTGTTGTGACTTCCAGTTTTATTCTTGAATCTGTTCTTTTATTTGATTTTATTTATGCAGATATCTCAGATTGTTGTTTTCTTTGGGTTTGGTTTCATGTATTGTATATGTAATTAAAAAAAAAAAAAAGCTGTGAATACAAAAAAAATTAAATCATCTGGCCTGAAATGGATTAAATTAAAAACATTACCTTTTGTCGAGGGGGTCCCGAACTGGCACAGGCAGCCGCAGGGAAGATCAGAGAAACAAAGATCATGTTGTGATTTAGTGCAGGGGTCATATTTCAGGGGGGCTACGAGGGCAGACAGGGAGAGGGAAGAAAAGCCAGCGTTTAGCCCCAGCCAGCTGCGGGAGCGCTATAACTTTCTCATGCGGCTCCTGGCAGTGCCTTTCCTCAACCGCAGTGGCAGCAACAGAGCACTCATGCTGCCATGGTTTGTCTAAAAGATATAACTGGCCACGGCTCCGGGAGCTTTGGGGAAGAATCTGGAGCTGAAGAGAGGAGAGCAGGTCTGGACTGGCAGTGACATCAGCTTGACGACACTCCCCGGGTTCATGGCCCTGCTTAAAACAAAATCAAAAGTTAAAAATAAAGAAAAATAAGCTAATTTAAAATAAACCCTCGATTTCAAGTTGGGGGTGTCAAATAAAGGGCCTTGCAAGTTTTAAAAGCCTCGAAATAATCCCTGATGCTAATTTTATTTAATAAGTTAAAAAGAAGCCAAAATACATTAAATTAAGTGCAGAACACATGAAAGGGGTGCTCAGAAGATGCGTCCTGGCCTCAAAGCTGACTTTTTTTTTTAAGAGTTAAAAACAACTAAAAATGTTGATGTTCCATAAGTCCATATAAAGTGATTAAAATGCCTGAAAACCATTACAATGATTTAAATAAAGTATGGGGAAACCTATAATTAAGTGACAGGGATCCTAATTTGACCTTTATTTAAGCAAACAGCATACAGAAAATTTAAAATAGTTGTTTCTGGGAAGGGCTGTTTTTTTGCCCTCGAAAAGGTATTTTAAGACCTAAACAAACAAACATTGCATAATATCTTTAAATTAAATGCTTCATTAACTTTGAGAAAAAAAAATAATTTAAAAGCATATAGTTTTTGCGCAAAAAATCTCCGTCCAGACAGGTTTCTCTGGTCTGATAGGTTTTCACCACAGTACACCTAGCTAAACTAGCATTGACCAACTTTCCAAACAGCATGGACTGCTCAAAGGTTCCCCTAGCTATAATAACCTAGCGGACCACAATGTAAAGAGGCACAGTAAGGACACTAAAAATAAGTGACCAGCTCCCATGACCCCAGGACAACATTTGCAAACATCAAAAGTATCAAAAATATGCTCATGATATGCTTATGTGTGCTAAAGGGTTAAAATCTCAGAGACTCACAAGTGTCCAAAGAAATAGCTCAGAAACATCACATGAGTATGGACACAGTAACACTCTTTTTTGAAGTACAGTTTAGAGTTGAGACAGAGCATCCTGAGAGTGGACTCCAGCTTGGCTACTTTGTATTCAGGTCAGCAGAAGTTGCTTTAAAATAAAAAGTAAAAAAAAAATCACTGAAAGAACATCTTTATTGGCTGTGAAAGTGAGTGATTATAATTAATGAGAATTGATTAAAGTACAGGGAGATTTAGTTACAGTTAAGAATAAGCTGATCCGCATGCATTTATTATCAGCTGTGATAGGTGTTTGGCTGCAAAAGAGAGGTTGATAAATGACATTTTGCTGACCACACCGAAGATCTCTAAAAGAATGACATCACCTTATTGGTAATTCAATACCCACTCAGCCTTCATACCTCTCAAAGCCAATCAGAGAAGCACACCGAGGATCCCTCCAGGTTCCGAGCACAAAATCAACCCGTCACACAACGGCAAGAGACCGGGCACTCTCGACAGCTGGACCCGCACTTTGGAACTCAATCCTACTAATCTCCGCCTAGAACCTTGCCTTCCAACCTTTCGCAGAGACTAAAGACTTGGCTTTTTAAACAAGCCTTCCCGGACAGCTCATAACCCCCTCCAGTTCATATAACAATGTCTCTATAGTACTGTAAATAATTATTAAATTTATTTATATTTCCCTTACAGTTCCTGTTACACCCCACTCTCCCCCTTTCTGCTCATTCCATGTTATTTACCCCTGTTTTTTGTAACTGCTTCCCCCCTTGCACAAGTTTAGTTATACTGTTCATTGCACCCCTTGTTCTATGTGAACCGGCATGATGTGACTTGTTCATGAATGCCGGTATATAAAAACTAAATAAATAAATAAAAAATAAATATACAAGCAAGCCTCTGCCCAAATAAAGCCTGAGGGTGTACTTGACAACAGATAAAGGTGCCACTAGCTATCTTGCAACTGTAAAAGATCAGTGTCAAGCTTTTGCTAACCGAATTAATAAGTAGACACTCTAAGGAACATTTCTTATACTTAAGGTGTTTTTTCAATGAAAAACAAGAGTGGAGACAAATTATCTGTTATTTTTGAATAAATAGATGAGAGAGTACAACCAGACTTCTCGAGAGACACATCAGGGAACACGGTAAGGATCGGAAGAATAAAGGAGATAGAGTAACAGGCAAGTTTTCCTTTTTTGAGTTGATTAAAAAGTTGTGTAGTAGGAAGAAGAACAAAGACTAGAACGGAGGATGCACCCCACAAAGTTACATCGAACCCGAACTCAGTAACTGCAACGCTCTCTAGCAGCAGAATTGTGGTAAAACAAAATAATAGGTGAATCTTCTAAGGAATTACATGTGTAAATGTAACTATATTGTAGCAATTTTCAAAAGTCATTTACATGCACAAAGTACACTAACACAGGTAAATCATATGGGCAATTCCATTGCATATATTGTAGAAAAATTCAAAAGCCCACTTACATGGGTAAAGTGCATTTACACGTGTAAAACCCAGTATTACAAATGTAAATACTTCTGAAAATCAGGCCCAGTGTGTGCACACTAACAGGCATGCACCAGGAAAATTTAAAATAACCAAAGAACTCAGATATTGACATAGAGACAGAACAAGAAAATGTGCAGTTTTTATGCCTTGTGGAAAGAATGAAGCCCTCCCAGAAGTATTATGTCAGCCCTATATGGGGATTATTAACGATTGGTCATCTAATGACCTGATGCTTAATATGGCAAAGACCACTGTATTATGGGTAGGCCGAAATGCAGAGCTGGGGTACGTATTCCAGTATGCTCTGAAGTACAGAATTTGTGCATAACATTGGATTCCGGATTAACTATGAAGCTGCAGTTATCTTGCCTGCTTAATACTGGTTTCTTTAAATCGAAGGTGCTTAGGCCACTCAAGTGGATACTTCCTATTAAAATGTTTCAGTCCATATTGCAGACCATACTCTTCGGCCAACTTGATTACTGTAATGGGTTATATGCCAGGGAGTGACAGATAAGGGGGGGCCAGTGCTAAAACACTCCCTACACACACACATGCGTAAACACCCAGTAGCAGTAGAAGCAGTGGGACTGACAGGTATTATCTCTTCAACCTTTGCTGTCTTTCCTCCATTGCCTCCTCCTCAGTTGTGACAGGAAATTGCACAAAACTCTAAGCCATATGACTGATTCTGTCTGAGCAAAGCATCTCCAACACACTCTGCTGTACTTCTCTTTGGGGCATCTGTGCCACCGCAGTCTGCTCCATGCAGTTCTGCATGGAGCTGGAACTGATTTACAATGCCAGCTCTGATCCATTTCTGTGGGGGCGCCAGAATTGATTTATACAGCTTGACTCTACTGTGCCTCCTTAGGTCCTGAAAAGAAGGAGCAGTAGGCCTTTCTGGCTTGTTACATCGGAAATTAAGCCCTGGATAACAGAGACAAAGGGGGTTGAATGAGCACAAGTTTGGAACTTGTGAGCTGTCATCAAGGCCAGGGTAGAGCTCTTAAAATAAAAAACTGGTGCTAATTAACCCCCTTTTTGGGTCTGTTCTTTTTCTGCAGTATTTGCTTCAGTATCGCTCGTTCCCCTACCCTTCCCTGTAAGAGAGGAAGGGAACAACAGGAGAGAAGGGGCTAGATTAAGGAGCAGGGTAGCTGTTCTTTGCTCCAGGCTCACCCCTGCAGCTCTGCCTCTTTCTGAAAAGAAGTGGCAGAACTGTGTTTCAGGCTGTTTCCCTTGAAACTAAACCCTGCTTGTATCCCCGGGTAGGGTGACTAGCCCCAGACTACAGGGAATAGCCTCTGCTATTACTGGCATCAGTAGCATGGGGTCTACTTAGTGTTGGGGTACTTGCCAGGTATTTGTAGCCTGGATTGGCCACTGTTGGAAACAGGATGCTGGGCTTGATGGATCCTTGGTCTGACCCAGTATGGCAATTTCTTATGATGTTAGGATTCTTGACTCTCATAAACATGCAGCAGTACAGATTTTGTTGGGAACAGGGAACATATAACCCCTGATATTAAGGATCTGAACTGCCTACCAATTCAATTAAGATGTCAGATCAGAATGCTAGTTACAGTCCACAGGAGGTGAGCCTTTTTCAATGGAAAGGAGGCTCTAGAATGAGGGGTCATGAGATGAGGTTGAAAGGGGGTAAATTCAGGAATAATCTTGGGAAATATTTCTTTACAGAGAGGGTGGTGGATGTGTGGAACAGCCTTCCAGTGGAAGCAGCAGAGACAAAACAGTAACTGAATTCAAGAAAGTATGGGATAAATACAGGAGATCTCTAATGAAGTGATGAGAATTACAATGCTAAAATAACTGGGAGAATGGACAGACTAGATAGGCCATGAGGTCTTTCTGCCATCATGTTTCTATAGATTTACGAAGGGAACCTGGTCTTCGAGTTTTTAGAAAAAAATTAAAGGCATTATTTTGTAGGGTAGCTTGTATGTATTTTGTTTTATGATTATTATATTATTTTATGTATTTTGATTGTATTGCATTTATGAATGTTGTAACCTGCACTGGACATGACTGTGAAGTCTCAGGCTTGAACAGCTGTTAAATAAATATAATGCACACAGAGGAAAAGAAAGAAGTAGAGACATTAAGAGCATACTTAATAACTGTCCTCATACAATGACAGGAACACTGTAAAAGAAAAGAAAAAGAAACACAAAGAATCCAATTCCTTTAATATATAACAATAGTTAAAACAAGTTATAGTAATACTAGGATAAAATGGAAGGAAGAAATGTATTTTACACATGTGGTATAGTTTCACAGATCATATGATAGAACCAGTTCTAGAACAAAGAAGTTTGTATCTGTTGTAGAAAGTGATATATTTTTGTTGCCAGCATTTTGATTGCTCTTATAATATTGTAAATTTTTAAAAGAAAAAGGATACAATCCAGTTATTTAATCATTACCCAATTTCCCTTTCCTATTATCCCTGCTTTCCCTCCTTATCTCTGGGAGACTAGATTGGGAGGGTTTTGGACCTCCATCCCAATCCAATAAGAGAAGAGGGATTTCTGAGCTCCTAATTTACAGCTGCACCTTACCATGGGTCACCATCACCTCTAGCAGGAGGACTCCACCCACAGGGGTTTACATACAGTTAATTATACAAAAAATTAAAGAAAAATGTATAAAGTGGCTTTTTGATAGAAGTTTAATCATTTTAATTGTTTTTTATATGTATTTTATTTATGCAAAATTCTTCTTGTGCTTTATTTTTTCCCCGCTAGGTCCATCACTTTTTCTTTTGACCTTTCCTTTTTGTAACGGTAGTGCCTCCCTAACTTAGTTTTGTTTTATTACATTGAAAACTGAAATAAGATTTTTAAACTGTAAGTCGGTGGTTAAGTAGCCAGGAATACCTTTTTAAAAAGGATCAGTTCTCTCGCGTTGCATTGATGGAAGGATGAATGGGAGTCTAGCAGTGCTTTCTTTAATGCTTACGTTCTTCAGTATCCACCACAGAGCAGGAGTGGGTCCCACTGGAACTGTGCTTTGGAATTCCACTTTTCAATTCCGACTTGAACAGGAGCGTCTGCAAGAAGATTGCTGCCCATGGACTTTGTGGGAAAGAAAGGTGAAATGCATTTGCATATGTTGAAGGTTCATGATGAATGTCAATAATTTGCTATCTAGACCTGGACATGTGCTTTGGCAGCAGTCTGAGAGCTGTAATGGCATCTCGTTGTATTTCAAGAGCTGAGTTCAGGGGTGGTGCAGGAATGCTTTCAGTTTCTGAATGCAACATTTATGGGTCTCAGAATTCCTGTTGCCTGCGCCAAAGTATATCGTCCTTGCGGTTTGAAAGGCAGACAGTCACGTTTGCCATCTTATGTCCACCATGGTATTGTCTTTGTTCACAGATGCACGCTCACTCTGACAGAGCATGCATCAGCAAGAAAGAGCTCTTCTCTTTTATGAGATGATATAGTCAATGTGGCCGAGTGCATGTGCTGAACATACAGGTTGCTGTAGTTGGAATTGCATATTCTTTTGTTACACCAAGATCTAGTAGCTCCTGTTGCACTGTGAATCAGCCACTGAGTAGTCCATGCTAGGAATCTCCTACCCTGTCTTTGTCCTGTAGACTGAGATTAATAGGTCCTTTTTTCCCAGCCCAGAAAAAATGTCAGCCAGCTGTTCTGTACAGATTTCTGCATTTTTTGGTCTTGCTGCTTTAATTTGTTGCTTATTGTATATTCATTGTTCTTTTTCACAGCCTTCAAAATCTTTTACATTCCAGCCGAAAGCTTTCTCTGCAGGTTCTTAATTTTGTTCAGTCATTCCAGGTAAAGATAAAAACAAAACAAATACATAACTCACTTGACCATAAAAATATGATGGGGTTGAGCCCTGCATGTTAGCTATTTTATAAAGGCTGAATTAACAATAGTACAGCTGGTTATTGGCCTCATACAGTGCTTGAATCAGCTTACTAGGCATTAGTTTAACATTTTTCCACTACAAGGGTGTACGGGGGACACACAGCATACGGTTCTGTTAGTGTAAAGGGAATGGCGCATGCGCTCTGATAGCCGGCATGAGCAGCAGAGCACAGCACGGTTTCCAAGTAAGGCTTCGCTCTTTGTCATAAGAGTTCATGGTGAAGCTAGGGCTGGGAGCAGCCTTTAAAAATGAAACCCTCGGGTTGCTGCAAAGTAAAACTCCAGGCTTCCTCCTCATGTGCCAATAAACCAAGACTTTGGGCTGTGCTTCCGCATTCTGCTGGGGAAGGTGAGGGCTGCAGTGGCGCTCAAACCCTCAGGCAGCTGATGAGAAGCAGAAGAGACCGGGAAGAATTAAGGAGCATGCTTGCCCTTGGAGTTTATTTAATTTTGGTGACAGCTGCTGAATATGCAGTGGGTTTCAAATCTGCTTAAAGCATCAGTGCTGTAAATATTTCTCCAAATGTTCAACATCCTCTGTCTTTTGGCTCCTTTTGTTCCTCTTGCTTTTTATTCCTTACCTGCCTTTCCTTTTCCCCCCAAATGTATTTTGGTTACATTATATTGTTGCATGTGTTTGTATGACTCCTTTAATGGGGCAATTTTCAAAGGGTATTTCCGCAGGTAGAAAGTGTTTCACCTATGTACATTGCCAGTCTAAAGAATGCCCGCCCTGAATGCGGGTACATTTCTGTTTGTATTTTTATCCGCATTGCAGTGGAAGTATTCCCGGGGCGGGGTTAGGGAGGGGGAGAAACCTAGCACCTTCGTTTTGGCCAGAAAAAATATCTGCAGGTGCAGATTGCTGGAGATTATTTTTACTTTGGGCAATTTTCAAAGTGAAAAAGTGTGCGTGTATTTTATCTCTGCAAATTGCTGCAAAGATCCTGAGGCCATTTGAAAAGTGCCCCCCTTATTGTAGTCAGATTCCCCATTTTTAAACAGAATTTCTACTTGAAACCTCCCCCCCCCCCCCCAAATTAATTAATGAATTTGTTTGTTTGTATGTTAAACCTCCCAGGTTTGGATGCACCTGTGTGGCATTGACTCTGGATTCCCTTGGAAGTAATCAGACCTTTCCAAAGTATCCCATGCCTACTGTTGACTGACTAATTTTAAATTAAAAACAAGACAAAACCTTTTGTGGCTAGCACACATTAAGAGACTGTGCATTTTTCTCCTTCCCTAGGAAGGTGTTTCTACACAGGATCTCCTGTCGGAGTCCAGCGCGTCCAGTCTGATGTCGCAGTCCACGTCGGCCGACATGGGGGTCCCGCTTCCTGCCAAGAACCTGGTGTTCAAAAACGGAAGTCTGTCAGAATGGAACGGGCGCTGTCCTTCCTCTGTGCTGATTTCAAACTTACCGAAAGAGCAGCTCCAATAAATTGGTTGTTTGTGGCAACCTCCTCTTTGCCTCTCCCCCCCACCCCCCCCAGCACACACACGTTATCCCACACTGTCAATACTGTAGAATATGAATTATTAGCCTAACGTGTATTTTGCATCTGCCATAATATATTAGCCAGAGTAGGTTACCTGTTGTTTAAAAGCAGAGGAAACAAATACAGGAACTAATGTGGCAAATGTACTGTTTCAAGCTACTGCTTTGTGTTCTACAGTGGTGTGCAAGCCAGGCGGGGCCACTGCCGCTGCAGTACCAGCGCATGCTGCAGTGATGAGGGGTCAGTAGCTCACCACTGCATTTCCTGCCTCCGCGGAAGACCTTTTTTTTAGCCTTTAGCACTCTGGTTTTATCTTGGTCGACGAGCTGTACCACTTCACCTTTGTAGAAGGCACATTTTTTTTTTATAAGCTTTATGACGACTTCAGATTTACACTGTCAATAAAAGTATTCCACCAGATATTTTAAAAGTTGGTTACCTGTAGCTTTTTTATTTTTCGTTTTCTTCGCATCATATTAATCAAAACTTTTTATTTTTTAATGCAAAGTTTAAAACTTGACTGGTACTGTTCAGTGGTGTTTTGTGTGGACTTAAGAACATTGCAGATGTCTGTAAGATATGTACATTAACTTGATAAAGTCCTTTTAAGTATTTAGATCATTGTTGCAAGACCTCATAGAAACTTAGTCAATATAGCTGTAAAAATGTCACCGCGTACCCCCTAGAAAGTTTTATTGCCTCTGAATTTTCTGTATTTAATGTTCCTTGGCCTTTGTTTTCCCGGCTAATCCCATTTGGCTGTAGGAGTTGTTGTGCTTCTCTTTTGTTTCTTCCTGGTGCAGCTGCGATATTCCTTAGGCCCTCTGCATCTTTTGTTCTTTTTTAGCCAATAGGAGCTAGTATTCTGTGACAAAGAAGGACAATTTGAAGAATCAGACAAGTGCAAATGCAGTCACGTTTGGTGGATGTCAAACATTTATTTTACTGTTACGTTTTTAAAACCAATTTTTCTCCTGCCTCTGAAAGCCCTGAACATGACCAGAATCTGTTGAAGTAACTCAGCTCGGAGGAAAGATCCTTTCCAGAATACTTTGTTCAGATGTATCCAGAATGGAGTGGTAATGTGGCACTACTGCTTAAAAACGACCTCCGCTCTTTGAATTCTAAATCTGATAGATGTGCAATATCCAGTTTGGCCAATTCCAGATTTATCAAGTTCCATTCTGTGTAGAGGGCAAATTTTATGCAGTGTCTTGTATTACACAGTAGCTTGTACTAACAATTTATCCATTTTGACTTACTGTTTATTAAGAGTATAAACTCTGTAACCTTACTGGAATTTGAAGCATTCTGGTGATGCTGTTCAAAATGAGCTCTGCTGACATTCTTCATGGAATCAGTTTACATTTTCTTCTAGAAAGCTTTAATTTTTTTTTTTTAAATGAACATACAGTACCTGTACAGTTCTTTCAAATATGAGGTTCATCTGTTCTCAAAGGACATTCATGGACCAAATCCTGTCTAACAGGAATTTTCATGTTAGAAATGTTTTGAATTTTTTTTTTTTTTTTTAATTGGTCAATGTTGGTTTTTCTTCTTTCTGGACAAGAGCTAAACATTTGCTATATTTCTAAGAAAATACGCTAATTACTCAATCGGTTACTTGCTCTTCTAACTGTGGATACATGTGAATCCCTGTGTAGCTCAAGATATTGTTTATCATTCCTTTTAAGAATTCCATCCACTGCGCAAAATCCACGACCCTTAATTTTCTTTGTGACCAATGCTGCTATGTTGTGCCTCATGATGCCTTCCCATGTTTATGTTAACAGCAATCTGCATAATTTAATTTTGCGCCTGCTCGAAATCTGGACCTAAAGTATTAACTTATTAAAGTGCACTGTCTCAAAAATTGCATTTTATTTATGAAGAGTATGTGGACTTTGTAATTGTGGTGATGTTTTGTTTTTTTTATCATTTTGTTTTAATTTTAAAAGAAGAGGGGGACAAACATTGCTTTGAATTATTCTCTCTATATCTCTGATATTCCTTCACCTCCCTAGAAATCTGTGATAAGTAGCCCCCACCTGTGGCAAGGATGAAAAGAAAATACAGATTCATGTAGGAGCACTTGTAAGTGATTCTATATGATTAACATACATTAAGAAAAATGTTGCTACTTCCTTATCGAGTTTTATTTACTCTGGCCTGATATTTCATGGTAACTGCCAGCTCTCTAGGTATACTAATTGTACAATGTTCACAAAAATATTGATTTTGACGCCTAAGATTTTGCTGCTGTTACAACAGCAAAACATTTAGCTTAGCTTGAAGCTGGATTACTTGTTGGTGTAAATAACTATCAGAGAGAGTGTCTCAAATATCCCACTCTGCAGGCCAGTTTGGTCCCACAACAGCACCACTAGATGAGAAATGTACATTTAATTCACGTACTTCGCTTATCCGCCTCCTTAAGTTGACAGAGGGCAGCATTCATAGCCCCAGAGTAGTGGGAGACTTGGCCATCACTCCATAGGAGCCACCTACTTGCTAGCTTAATGGAGCAGTTTTACCAGGTTCTGTGCTCCTCTGTCAGAGAATTGTTGCTGCATGACTGGGCTAGATGGGAGGATAAGGAGATGAAAAGTGGAGGAAAAAACCTTAGCCTTGACATCTCTCTCCTTCATTTCCCCTCCCCCTTCAGGTCATAAGAAGCAATGAGTAGGGTTATGCAAGAGCCCAAAAAACCAAGGAGTGGCTCTCAAAAGAAATCCCATAAACGATCCCTATTCAGTGGTGGTCGACCCGTTATCTGTCCGCCCTATATTCATTTTGAAAAGAACACGTGACGTGCAAAACTGCTGGGCCTCCCCAATCTAGCGGCATTTACAGCCGCGGTGCAATTGTAGACTTGAAAAGTGCCAGCTTCCACGTTACATCACTTCAGTTTTGTCTCCCCTTTATAGAGGCGTTGGATCCCCAGCACTTTCTTTAGGTGGTATTGGGAAAACTGTAGACCACGTGTTTGACCAGATAGGCAGGGTTATGAGCCAAGAAAGTAGGAAAATATGGTCGAGAGCGTCTGACTTTTTTTTTTTTTTATATATACTGAGTTCAGGTAAAATAAAATGTTTAAATGTTTGCAAAAGGTTGAAAGACATCCATGGGCATCTGTGAACAGTTTTGACTAAAGAGCTGTTGTGGACGTTGGCTGGTTGTGAGAATTCATGTTCCCAGATACCAGAATAAATCATCTATTTACCTGGGGGCTGGTTTTGGGGTTTTTTGTTTTTTTTTTTCAAAACTTATATACAGTCATACAAAACTTTCATTTTACATTTATGGAATTTTAATGAAATGATAGTCACAGAAAAACATCTGTCTCAAGTTTTTCACTGTCCCTTTCTCACCAACTTTCTACGTATGTCTTCAGATGCTGGATCCAGGTTTAGAAGGGAGAGGAATACTATATATTCTCATTACCTTTTTTATTTTAAAGGAGCTTTTTCATTTTTCCGCTTATGTGATTGTGCTGCCAGCCTTGCTGATTCCCAGGACTTAATCCATGAGATTTAGGGAACGTATGGTACATTTTTGCTATGGTTTGTTAGGGCCTACAGACCAATATTATTTTTCTGCACTTTTCAGTTTTTTGTTTTTTTTTTACTTTAATTCTCCTTTTATTTTTTGTAATTGTGTTTTTAAATCTGGTTTGTATTTGAGCATTTTACAGTACCAAATTGATCAGCTTTCAGTTATTTTCTGATATGACTAGTGTATATTGAAATGTACAGAACCTTGTGTTAAATTTGATTATTGGCACATGTAACATAAATGTTTACAAATAAACTGTGATGCTGAATGTGGTGTGGTGTGGAATGGATTCCACTTCTGAACATGGCAAATAAATCTAAATCCTTGCTCTTCCTGCTTTTAAAACAATGCTTTAAGTGATAGTGAAGGGTGTTGGGCAGGACAGTGTTTTATTTATTTATTTATTTTAAAAGATTTATATCCCGCTTCTACAAAACTTGAAATGGGTCGCAAAGTATTTTCCATGTCCCCAGAGGGCTTTCATTCTAAAAGGTGAATTTTTAAAAGACTGATGCAAGTATTAATTAGAGGATGTGCGAATATGTTGGGCTTACGAGCACCGAGTGGATTATAAAAAGCCGCCTGGATATGCATGTAAATGCTGCAGCGTGCAGATCTCGGAAGTTTTCAAAAAGGGGCTGGGTTTCAGGGTATGAAGCTGAGATTTGCATATAAATATTTACACGATCTGGCACACGCCGATGCCCTCGGCCGCGTAACTTTACTTCTGCTATGGATGCCGTGTAAGTTATAAATAGGAAGATGGGCAGGGTTTTAAGAGTTGGGGATAACTGGGGGCAGTGAAAGCTATTAATCAGGGGGTTTGGAAGACCTTTCTTAGCAGGACATACTGGGGATGAGCTGGTAAAACTGGAAATGGCATCAGCACATGCCCCTTTTAAAATCCTCTGATTTATGCGGTAGAAGCAGCATTTGTGTACAGTTGTGCTCACCAACTTAAAATTTGGCATACATGCACGTGGCCAGGCTATTTTATAACATGCACATTCATTTGAAAGTTTGTCTAACAGGGTCATGCATGAAAGAGCATTATGGTGTTCTAACATGCGATAATGCATTATTGCATGTGAAAAATGCAGCACCGCACAGTGCGAATGCAAATTTTTGGGGAGGAGTAATGGGCAGGAATTCGTAAAATTAGGAGCCATTTCGCACTGTGTGATAGCATACGTTATGGTTTTAATGCCGGAAATAATTACACCCCTTTTCTGTGGGGTTAAAGCTGTGTGATATGTGCGAAATGACCATAACGCAATTTGTGATAAATTTTTGGAATTGCATTTTGGCCATTTCTGGGCTTGGAGAGGGAGGAGAAGAGTTGGAGTAGAGAGAGAAAGCAAGCCTCTGGGGAGGGCCTCACTGTGTGCACCTATTTAAATCTCTATAGGAGGGCCACCTGATAGGTCGAGGTGAGGTGTTAGTGGTGATTTAGGGTGTAGGGGCTGGTTTTGCATGTAGAGTGATACATACGAACAGCACAGTACACCTTGGTGAAGATTTGACGTCATTTAGAGTGAGGAAGGTCTCAAAGATGAAATTTTGTACCATATTCTCTCACCCTAGCTTGATGGTACTCTATTATAGAGTTCATCAAGCTAGGGTGAGAAAACATAGTAGAAATTTCAACTTGAGACTTTCCTCACTCCAAATGATGCCAAATCTTCACCAAGATGTACTGTGCTGTTCGTATGTATCACTCTGCATGCAAAACTGGTCCCTAAACCATCACTAACAATTCACCATGACCTATCAGGAGGCCCTCCTATACAGATATAAATACTTTACTACTATGAGGACCTTGTAGATAGGTTCAGTCTCTCTCCCACATTATCACAGGGTGCACTAAATCTCTCAAAAAATAGGCATTATCACAGGGTTCACTAAGTTCACCGCACCATGCAATAATACCTATGCGAAGTGGTAACTTTACCAATTTCCTTAAACATGCCCCTTTTTGGATAACGCATGCGTTATTGCTGAACTAGGCCTAAATTTGTATCTGAGGCAATGAAGGTGAAGTGAATTGCCCAAGGTCACAAGGAAGAGCCATGGGACTTAAATACTGACTTCTCTGGTTCTTAGTCCACAGCTCTAATCACCTTACAAAGTCATGAAGTGGATATTTTATTAACTTGGGTATGATGGGGTGTGTGTACAGCATCCAACAAACCAATGATCAGTGGAAAAGGAAAAGAATCCTTGGATAGAGCTCAGGGAGAGGTCTGGACCTGAGCACCACTTCTTCCCCTGGAGGGCCCCAGAAATAGAAATGGAAGAGCAGGAGGTAAATCCCTTACAGCAAGAGAAAATGGATGGAGTCTGGAATGTAGAGAGGATCCAGTGGGACTAGCCTTGTGGAAAGGAACAGGAGGTATCAGGCTCAACTAAAAGATAGTAATCCACAGAATTATAGCTAAAAGATGCTAATAGGCATAGCCTCCCTCCACTAACCAGGGCACACCCGCAAGTGAAAGTACATATATGCGCGTGTACTTTTGTTCGCGCCACCGGCGCAAACAAAAGTACACCAGATTTTATAAGATACGCGTGTAGCTGTGCGTATCTTATAAAATCCGGGGTTGGCGCAGGCAAGGCTGCGCAAAATCGGCAGCCTGCGCGTGCCGAGCCGTGCAGCCTGCCTCCTTTCCCTCCGAGGCCACTCCGAAATTGGAGCGGCCTCGGAGGGAACTTTCCTTCTGCGTCCCCCCACCTTCCCCTCCGTTCCCCTCCCTAACCGACCCCCCCCCCCCGGCCCTATCTAAACCCCCCCTACCTTTGTTGGCAGATTTACGCCTGCCAAAAGCAGGTGTAAATCTGCGTGCGCCAGCGGGCTGCTGGCGCGCCATCACCCAACCCGGGGGCTGGTCCGGAGGCCCCGACTACGCCCCCGGGCCCGCGTCACGCCTCCGACACACCTCCCGCCCCGCAATTCGTGCCGTTCATCTGACACGCCCCCGACACACCCCCTTTGTAAAGCTCCAGGACTTACGCGCGTCCCGGGGCTTGCGCGTGCCGCCGAGCCTATGCAAAATAGGCTCGGCGTGCGCAGGGGGGGTTTGGGGTAGGTTTTCGGGGGGTACGCGCGTATCCCTTTGAAATCTACCCCAAACTGAGTAAGGTTTTTTATTTTTGTTTGGTTCATTGAGGGCTTGTTCATGGGTCAAGGCCCTTTCAATGCTTACAGATTGTGTTGAAGTGATTGAAGCCCCAATTCAGTAAAAGATTCTGGTGTCTCAGTTAAGGCTATCTTATTGCGCTGTTTTTGAAGGCATGTGGGAGAAATCCATATATGAAGACTATGTAAGCATGAGGCCTTCATTTAGGGCATAGTTACACAACTTTAGTCCTTGGGGTCCACAAAGAGGTCTGGTTTTAAGATATTCACAATGAATATTGTTTCTATTTACTTGCATATGTTTGATCTAAGAGCCGAGTTAATTTGTGCTTTTTGGTTGCCTTAAGCATAAGCTTGTTTGTGGTACTCAGTAGCTGAAGTTTACCCCTGATTTAAAGATTTAATTGAGAATGAGGCCACTTAAAAATGAACCAGTCACGATGTCAGAATTTTACAACTTTTTTCTAGTTCAGAACACAGCAGAGAAACTCAAGAGTTGCTGTAGATCAGTTAGTGCTAGTACATAACTTTGGAATACACAACCTAGTGCAAGAGTTTAATATGGTGGGGCTGCTATGCAACAAAGGGATAGATTTTCCACTTTGCGTGCGCACATATGTGGACTTGCTAATTTTCTACCATGCGCCTGCATGGTGGAAAGTATGTGGGCCATGTGCACATGCGCGCTGGATTTTATAAACTGTGTGTGGTGCGCACGAGGAGGGAGATTTTGCAAGTTCTGCGAGGCAATGCATTCTGGTCTTCCCCAGTTCCTTTCCCCTTCCCATCTCCTCTCCCCACCCCCTAAACCCTACCTTTTTCTTTTCTTTATTATTTTTTTTTTAACTTTGTTTCAAAACTAACTTCAGCTCCCGAGCTGAAGTAAATTGTGTGTGCTGGCAGCTGGATCTTCAGGACTCTGAACAATAGCACTGTCCCATCCTGCCCCTTCGAAGAAGCCTGGCACTTGTGCGCGGGGCCGGGCCCCTTCGAAAATTGGCTCAGCGTGCGCAAGGCCCAGCCTCTCACCTAAAGCCCGGATTTTATGCACACGGGCAGTTGAAAATCTTCCCGAAAGATCATAATTCAATCAAATTTGACCTAATCACTGGAAGGCAGGACAGTAAGTAAATACTGCAATAGCATTTCACTTTAAAAAGGGAAACTATGACAGAATGAAAAAATTACAAAAAAACAAAACCAAAAGCTTGCAAAGATAAAAAGTTTGCATGAGGCATAGACATTGTTTAAAAATACCATTTTGGAAGCCTAGATAAATTGTATTCTATGCATTAAAAAAGGTTGAAGGAAGACCAAACAACTGCTAGCGTGGCTTAAAGGGGGAGATAATGGAGGCATAAGAACATAAGATATACCATACTGGGTATACTATTTCCAACAGTGGTCAATCCAGGTCCCAAAAGGTTGCTAGATTCCATGGCAGTTAAAACTAAAAGCAGTTAGCCTGACTTCAGTGCCAGGAAAAATAGTGGAAAGTGTTCTAAACATCAAAATCACAGAACATATAGAAAGACCTGGTTTAATGGAACAAAGCGTGGCTTTTCCCAAGGCAAGTCTTGCCTCACAAATCGGCTTCACTTTTTTGAAGGAGTTAATAAACATGTGGATAAAGGTGAACCGGTAGATGTAGTACACTTGGATTTTCAGAAGGCATTTGATAAAGTTCCTCATGAGAGGCTTCTAGGAAAAGTAAAAAGTCATGGGATAGGAGGTGATGTCCTTTCGTGGATTGCAAACTGGCTAAAAGACAGGAAACAGTAGGATTAAATGGACAATTTTCTCAGTGGAAGGGAGTGGGCAGTGGAGTGCCTCAGGGATCTGTATTGGGACCCTTACTTTTCAATATATTTATAAATGATCTGGAAAGAAATACGACGCGTGAGATAATCAAATTTGCAGATGATACAAAATTGTTCAGAGTAGTTAAATCACAAGCAGATTGTGATAAATTGCAGGAAGACCTTGTGAGACTGGACAATTTGGCATCAAAATGGCAGATGAAATTTAATGTGGATAAGTGCAAGGTGATGAATATAGGGAAAAATAACCCATGCTATAGTTACACAATGTTAGGTTCCATATTAGGTGCTACAACCCAAGAAAGAGATCTAGACGTCATAGTGGAAAAACACAGTGAAATCGTCGGTTCAGTGTGCTGCGGCAGTCAAAAAAGCAAACAGAATGTTGGGAATTATTAGAAAGGGAATGGTGAATAAAACAGAAACTGTCATAATGCCTCTGTATCGCTCCATGGTGAGACCGCACCTTGAATACTGTGTACAATTCTGGTCGCCGCATCTCAAAAAAGATAATTGCGATGGAGAAAGTACAGAGAAGGGCTACCAAAATGATAAGGGGAATGGAACAGCTCCCCTATGAGGAAAGACTAAAGAGGTTAGGACTTTTCAGCTTGGAGAAGAGACGGCTGAGGGGGCGGGGGGGGAGATATGATAGAGGTGTTTAAAATCATGAGAGGTCTAGAATGGGTAGAGGTGAATCTGTTATTTACTCTTTCGGATAATAGAAAGACTAGGGGGCACTCCATGAAGTTAGCATGTGGCACATTTAAAACTAATCGGAGAAAGTTCTTTTTTACTCAATGCACAATTAAATTCTGGAATTTGTTGCCAGAGGATGTGGTTAGTGCAGTTAGTATAGCTGTGTTTAAAAAAGGATTGGATAAGTTCTTGGAGGAGAAGTCCATTACCTGCTATTAATTAAGTTGACTTAGAAAATAGCCACTGCTATTACTAGCAACGGCAACATGGAATAGACTTAGTTTTTGGGTACTTGCCAGGTTTTTATGGCCTGGATTGGCCACTGTTGGAAACAGGATGCTGGGCTTGATGGACCCTTGGTCTGACCCAGTATGGCATGTTCTTATGTTCTTATGCTGCTTTGTGCGAGTTCCCCCTATTCCTTCTGTTAAGGGTAGTAAATATCGCTCCATATTGGTTACTTCTTTTCTTCATGTCAATCCTTTAGCCATTAGGGATCCTCTGTGTTTATCTTTTGAATTCCATTACTGTTCTTGTCTTCACTACCACATTTTTTTTTTGGGGGGGTGCATTCCTGATATTGTTCCAAAGTCTACCAGCTTGGATCTTCATATTATGACCCCTATGATGTGGGTGTTCATAGCCCTAATGCAGGCCCAACCTGTGATAAAGAGCAGTGAAGAAGCAGTGAACTACTTTTTGATAAGTCACACAAGAAGTCCTTCTAAGTTTTTTTTTTAATTTTGATCATAAGCAGCTTTATAATTACTAGCAGATTCTATGGCATTTTTGCTTTAGTTTGTGCTTTGTTTTTACTAGACAGGCAGATGCCACAGAAGGGGAGATGTTAGATAGAAAATGCTGTATTAGCAGAGAAGTACTGGAACACAGAGTTACAGAAGTTATGCTTAGAACTGTGTAAAAGACCTTCCAGAAATTAAAGTATGTGACAGCCTGATCGAAGTTTTTAGTTAGTTACCCAGGCAAAGAAATTGATTAGATTTGTCAGACAAATCCTACCTCTGGTAAAACCATGCTGCCTTGGATCCTGTAAACGGCACTATCCTCTGTTTTAGCAAGCGATTCCATTAATTTACTCAACCCCGAGGTCAGACTGACTGGCCTGCAGTTTCCAGACTCCTCCTTACGTCCACGTTTGTGAAGAAGAACCACATCTGCCTCTCTCCAGTCCTTGAGCGCCCTGCCTGACTCTAAAGAAGCATTGAAAAGGTCACAGACAGTGGAGCTGCCAGAACCTCCCTAGGTTCACATTATACCCTTGGATGTATCCCATCCGGCCCCATTCCTTTATCTACTTTTGGTTTCGCTAGCTTTTTGTGAAGATAGTCTGCTGGAAATTGTTTGAGGTCTACCTCATTTCCATTTCTGTTCTTAGCAGTTTTCTGTTGTCCTGCTCCAAGCCCTTCCTCACCGAACACTACAGAAATATTTGTTAAGCAATTCTGCTTTCTCTTCGTCAGCCTCTACATATTCCCCACCCCCCCTTCCTCATTGAATCTTACAATCCTACTTTTGCACTTCCTCTCACTAATATATCTAAAACAAGATCTTCTTCCTTGTTTTACTGCATTAGATAGATTTCTTCCTGTGCTCTCCTGACTACTTTCCCAGCTTCTCTTAGATTTCCAAGAGAGTATTGCCTGTCTTCCTCTTTCTGCATTCTCTTGCAGTTTATCAATGCTAAACTTTTTTCTTTTTTCAGCCACTTCTTAGGAAAAGCACAAGGGCCCCTTTTTTCTTCTTATCTTTAATTACTTTCCTAGCAAAAAGGTTTATTGATGCCCTTACATTATCTTCTTTTAGTTGTACTCACTTCTCTTCTACTTTCCCTACCTTATCTCATTAGCAGGCCGATACAGAACGGTGCCCCATATACTGTAAGAGTGTAAGGGGTAGTAATAGCACATGGAAACCGCGTGACACTCCCCCCTCCCCCCCCCCCCCCCCCCCCCGAAACTAATAACACTCATCACATGCAAATGCATGTTGACGAGCCTTTTAGTTATTCCCCCAGAATACTGAAATTAACGCCTGGCACCGGGGAACTGCTTTTCTGTACACTCTCCGTCTGTTGTCGGACCCACTGATAGCCTCCTTATTAGCACGCAGCCTAATTTGAATACAAAATCGCGTGCCTAGGAGAGGTACCTGGGCGCGCGTCGGGAGAGCGGGCGCTCAGCTCGGAGTCTGGCTCTCCCGCACGTTTTATTGCATCGACCCAAGAGTAAGTAAATCCTTGAGATACTTCTCTGATCTTTACAAATTTAGTTTTCCTGATGTCCAGGGCCTTACCTTTGAATGAACTGCCACTGCCTGTACTCCACTCCATTCCTGCTCCGTAATTCCAATTCCTTTTTGTCTACAAATTAAGTCCTGGTGCATCTTGAAATTTCAGATCCATTACTTAACACTAAATGGTTGCCTCCACTGTGGTTTATATTACATTTGAGCTAGGAGTACAAGAGCAACTTGCTGAAAAGACATAGCACCATAAAACACACTGAGGTAGCCACAAGCCAAAATAATTGACTTAAAGAAGTTTCCATTTCAACACTAGGTGGTGCTCAAATAACACTCTGTGCAATGCATTAGACAATTTTAATGCTGCATTTGAGACAGCAGCACCATTGTTCTTTCCTCTTGCTAAAGGTTTCCTGAGATTCTGGTAAGAACTCAGCTGTCCTCAGATAACTCTTAAATCCACAACTCTTTTGCTAGAAGAGGGAGGGTTTGACTGTTTCGCTCATGGCGGTTTCTTATTTTGTGGTCTCGTGGTTCAGAGTTCGGGTAACCACATTAGCTCCAGGAAAAAATGAGGTGTTTTTTTTTTTGTAGATTAGATACCTTTTCTTGGAACGACTTAGACTCATGTACATCATCATCTTTAGAAGTTGAAATATATTTTATTTTCCACAAAATATAATTTTCAGTTTAGGTGGAACATGTTCAATTCTTATAAACACAGGAAAAATAAAAATAAGTATTGTACCCAAGTTCACTATCTAAGTATGTTATAATCAGAGATTTGAGAGCTTTCTTTATTTTACTGCATTATTTCATGTTGTGTTGAACTGAACGATATTGCAGAATGCTAAACTATATTCCTTAACAGTGCCCTCTGGTGATTTTAAGTCATTTTAGAAATATGAGGTCACAACTGCTAAGTTTACTGATCCCTTTTATATGCACTCTGCAACTGCACAAATACATTTTTGCTTCACATCGTTTCCAGCAAATGCCTGTGAAACTTACGTATTCTTTCTCCCAAACCAAAATATAGTAATTCCCATCCTTTTTCATCTTCTCTTCTGTCACCCAGAATGTAAGGGGTAATAGTGCCTCGAAAATGTGCGGCCAACCTCGCAAAAACTAATAGCGCTCATCACCTGCAAATGCATGTTGATGAACCTATTAGTAAGTCGCCGAGGGTACTGAAAGTAAAATTTGGGGCCAAGCCGCACATTTTACTCTCAGAAATTAATGCCTGCCCAAGGTTTTTAGGGCAGGCGTTAAGATCTGAGCGACCCTGGAAATGTCGGGACCCAAGTCTGCACTAACAGTGGCTCTGCTACTCACGGGACAGTTCAGGGGTACAGGATCAGCCACGGTGGAGGAGAAAGGAAGGAGCCTACGGGCTGCGCACCGAGACCCGCTCTGACCAAAGATCGTCTCACTGCCAGAGCAACGATGAGGAACTTTACCCTGTGCTCCATTTTCTTAATCTTAGGCTTTAGTTTTATCTTCAAGAGTGACTCTCGTGGCCCGCCTGGCTCTGTACCACGAATCCTCAACATCCTCTTTGATAGCATAGGCTGGCTTGCTTACCTTGTCCTACAGATTAATACCTTAATTCAGAATGTCAGCCTGTTTCACCCGGTGACATGGTGGGAGTTGTGCCTGTCAGTGGGTCAACAAGTGACCCGCTGACAGCCGTCTCTTCCGCTAATAAGGAGACGCTAGAGACGCGCTATTGTCCCTAGCGCCTCCTTTTTAGTACGTGGGCTCATTTAAATAGAGAATTGCGCACCCGGGAGAGGTGCCTGGGCATGTGGCAAGAGAGCGGATGCTCAACACAGAGTGCCCGCTCCCCCCGCGATTTTTTCAGTATCGGCCTGTTAGTTCATATTGGCAGGAAAGGATCGTTTGCCTCACCCAGTTTTGCCCGGTTGCTTATTCCCCTATATTGTTCTAGATAAAGATATTGCTAATCTGTTTGCTGTACGAGCCTGACCACTTATACTTCTTTTGCTCTGGTTATTGCACTTTCTTCCTCTTACCGCCACCCATTGAGCTAAGGGTATCTCCCAGTAGAGAACTGTAAAAGCTTTATTCCCCTGTGTGATGGACCCTATGGTCATGTCACCAGTAAGTCCTGGGTGACCCTTTTATTTAGTCAGTGAATGTGCAGATTAGCGTGAGAGCGGGGTCACCATTCAAATTCAGCCCCTCCCTTTGTGGGATCTGGAATGGACGTCCCCCTGAGAGTCTATTCAGCAGCTCTCCATAGAGAGGTTTGCAGAGTTAGGAGGTGTAGAAGAGCTTTTGCCTTTGTTATTTTTTCAGACTCAGTCAGTGGAAACAAGCTAACCCCTAACCAGGGTCAGGAGGGTTTTTCTTCCAGTCTATTCACTAGCTGGCTGGGATATCTGTCTGGGTTGTTTTGAGGCATTTGAGATATTTCCTGGTAGGAGCCTTGTGAAACATCTGGGCCTTCTTGGGCACAGGGATTGGGGAACACTGTGTTTGAGATGCCCAGGGATAGGGAAGACCTGCCCCTGAAGTGGTGATGACCTGCTTCAAGTAACAGCTTCAGGGTTAATATCAGTTTTGGGGGAAAAGAAATCCTTTTGTTAGAAGATCCAGGAGGATGTTTTGGTTGCCCTTCCTTCCTGTCCAAAGCAAGAGAGCTGCTTGTTTCAAAGGGATCAACCCCCTCAGAGTTCCAGGAAGAAGAAAGAAAGAAACTGTGTAAGAACTATAGAGATCCTGAAGTTCTGCTAACCATGAGTAAAGGAAAACAAACATCTCTGGGAACACCCATCTGGTGTTTCACAATCTTTGGGAGAGAAAGAGAAGATTTACTCTCTTATGCCATAAACCTTTAGCAATTTTATTAGTTTTGGAAGAGATTTTGACCATCCTAAAAGACCCTGTCCATCTAGGAGCTCCATTTTTCTTTATCCAAGAGAGTGGATATTTCCCTGGCCCTGATATAAGTAAATCCTGGATATATGGAAGGAAGTTGCTGTAAGTAATTGAGAAGAGAATTCTGTGGTGCTGCAGTTTGAGTTTTGTGCCATTCATCACCAGTGTTAAACAGTAAAGAGTTTTATTCTGGACAATAAATCAGTAACTCTAGAGTATTTCTTTTGCACTGACTGCACCCACCTTAAGGACAAGTATCCACTCCAAGGGAACACAAAGGACAATAAAGGAATGTATACAAAGAACATCCTTGTCACATTAGGCCCTGCACATATTCCCCCCCCCCCCCCCCCCCACCGTGAATGAGAACGAGCATCGAGAACACTTTTTTCTTCTTTTACCCATTGCGGGAAAGGAAAGCGACAGCTCTCAATAGAGACCTTGAAGTCTGGGGTGGGAGGCAGCCCTCCACTGCTGCACTCAAAAGGCAAAGGACTGTTTTCTGCTGGTATTCGGGAAGCACCTTCAGACAGCTTTTTGATCTAAAAGGCAAATTTATTGATAGCAATACAAAGACAATATAGACAATTCAGAAAGAGGAACAAGGAAAGAGGAAGTCGTTGTTTCTCTGGAGGCGCAGGTCAGTGGCAACTGGGCATCAGCTTGCTTCTCAGATGCGGAGCTCTTCGGCTGGAGTTTTTAAACTTTTTGCACTGTCCAATAGAAATACATTGATGCACATCCTGGGTGTATTAATTTCAGTCAATATCCAATTATGAACGTAGCTTTATTGTCCAATCAGGCACCGTCTCTGGGGTGTTGCCTTCTTCCGGTATTGAGCTTGCCAAAGCACATGGTTGTGGAATATGTTGCCAGCAGAATCAGGAAATACATAGCTCAGGCCTAAGGCCTATCTACATCCCCCCCTTGAATCGTTGGGAAACGATTCACCAATGAAAGGCTGAGATTGTATTTCCTGGATTGAAATGGTCATAGCATCAATTTAGTATGACCCACCTTTTGGACTGTTAAAAATGGCTTCCATATTCTTTATGGTGCTGAATCATTCTTTTTATATAACTCACATCCACAATCACAATCACAATTGCTCAGGTATACTCATTTTGTATTTTGTTTTATTGTCATTCAATCTCACATTCATTCTTCATTCAGGTATTGTTCTGGCCTTCTTCCAGTTGATCCAAGATTCTGTAGTGTGCTCCTATTAGCAGCATATAAATCAATTAATCCACTTAATGATTGATTATTGATTGTCAATGAATGGTTAGAATGGTTGAAGCAATAATCCATCATTCTACTCAGGGTTAATGCCACTGTCTTAGGTTGCCCAGGGTACGCAATCCTAATGATTTGCTACCTGGTGCTTACCCGTCATCGTTAAGCATAACAGCCTGAGGAGGTAACATTGCTGCTGGTAAATGAAAGGCTTCCTTTAATATGGTATAGGAGTTCATAGTTGTCTTCACAGTAATGCAGGATGATGTCTTAGGCCATTAAAATAACAAACTTCATTCATTCTCACAATTAACCATTGCAAACTCATTTAGAAATGTAAGCCACTTTAAACTGTGTTTCCCATCAATTAAACCAAATTCTGTGAAAATACAACCTTATCCTTTAGAAAATCTCACTCAGTAGTTTCAGAAGAGGATTCAATCATGCTCATCATCAGATGTTGTCTAACTGCGGTGACTTGAGAGTAACTTGAGAGTATTTGAGACATAGCAGAAGCAATAGTTAGAATTAATTAATAGAAGCAAAACCATGCTTGGGAGTACTATTGCTTATGTCTTAGCCTACCATGCATTTGAACACTTTGGGAATATAAACAAATGCTTAAAATCTGAATTAGGAGTAGGGTGTCGAAGGAGACATCCATATGGATGAGGGATAAGATATCTCTGTAACCAATGGGATGGTACTTACAAGCTCTACTAAATGTGATGTTTAAGAATAGGGAAATCAAATGAATGTCATAATTCTGTCTTCAATCACCAAGAATAACTATATAAACATTTGGGACTACATTAAACCTTTAGACTTACTAAACATACTTGAATTGAAGAGAACATACTTGTCTGCACAGCCTATTCACATGAGCCGCCCAAGAACGGTGTGAAGGCTGGACTGACAAACTATGCTGCGGCACACTGCGCCGGTCTGCCACTGGCTCGCAGATATCTGAACAAGTCTGGACTAGGAAGGGCAGAGTGTAGCAACTGGAGATGAATATAACGTGGAAAGTAACATTGAAATCATAGATGGTAAGTCAAACCAGTTATCTATGGGACCTAGGGATGAATGATCATCTTAATTAATCATATAATGGATATGAGAGAACTGGGAATAGCAGCAAAACTTTAGTATTTTAAATTAATGTGGTGTGTAACATGTTGGTGTATGTAGATGTATGTAGATATCCAAATCATGGCATTTGCAGAATGGCATATGAGCTTGGAGTATATGGCAATCAATTATCAATGACATTTGACAAAGCATAGTGTGGTGTAATGCATAACAGTTAGTCTTAGTGTAAAGAGCTGACAATAATTGGGAATGGATCTAATCTGATCAGGGCAATAAGATTCACACAATCATGAGAACTGCATTAATGTAGAGTACAACAGCATAAAGACAAAATATAATCAAGCAAGAGTAGTAAAGTTCAATGATGAGTGAAAGATGAATTCTGTGTTAAGGCTGAGACTTCCGTAGAAGGGATGGGAAGAATGGAGTGAGTCCCATAAATGTTGTTTTCACGCTTTCAGTGAGATGTATCAACTTTTCATTCATCACGGCCTAGTGAGGATATGTGCTTCTTTAATAGTTTCAGATACCTAATATGGTAAAGTAGCATAAAAGCAAAATAAGCATTTAAAGAAAAGTCATCTGTGGTAAGCTAAACCACAAATAACGAATATTTCAGACATTACATTAAACATATGTCACACTGGACTGACATACACTCATTCATCCAACAAATGTACATTCAATGTCGTCTTCACATAGGACAGACAACAGATAACATATAATTTGAGCTCAAAATTCGTATCAAAAAATGTATCAAAAGAAAAGTGGATCCAAAATCAAAAATTCAAAAATTCAAAAATGTGTATGAAAAATAAAAGTTCAGAATTCTGTCAAAAAGGTAGGAGTCCTTGAAGACCTGAAAAGTAAATACTAGCATACAATTGAAATATCAAATTAACAAATATTGTACATATAGATTTCCAACCAATAATATTAAATAAATTTAATCAATAATGTTCTGAGCTTATAGTCAATGTGTCATACCAAATAATTAGAATAATTATAACTCAAATATCAAATAATTAATACTTAAATATGCTACATTTTAAACTAGAAACTATTTCTCCTTTTTTTTTTCTTCCGTTCGTAGCACAGCTAGTGCTGGCAGAACAGATAAGCTGTACTCTGCAGGTTTGCAAGAGACAACTTCCCCTTTTTTTTCTGTTAAGATACAGTTTGACTCTTTAGTTAAAATGTCCTTTCAAATTCATAATTCTCCTCTCAGAATCATAATTCAGCAGCTCAGACTCTAAATTCTAACACTAGTATATGTTCTTGTCAGTACTCAAGTTCAGTATTAAAGGAATGTGAAGTCAGTAACGTAATAAAGAATCAGTATGTAAAGTTAAGAGCAAAAGGGATTTAAATTGGTGGGAGGTGTATCTCGCTCCCCCCCTTGATCCCTCTTTTACCACAAATGTACAGTTCAGAGCAGAAAGGAAATAACATGTTGTAAGAGGAAGGTATCGCATGCGCTTGGTGAACACCTTAATAAAAATACATTCACATTGAAAAGAGGAACTTACACTTAAAACTTAAAACTATATGGTACCGTTTAAAAATTAACTTACTTATACTAAACATGCTTACACTAAAATATACCTGCAAATGGTAACACAAATAAATCTTAATAGCTTGAACAATAAGACCAGTAAATACATTAACATGGGAAGCCTAGCAACCTGTCATATCTATCCACAAGCTTATTACTTTTAGGGCGTTTAACATCTGTGATGATCTGATAAAAACTGACCACATGCATCTGATCCCAGTGCACGGCTGCTGTCTTCTGTAGTAGGGACAGCACGTAATTAGTCAGACAAAGTCTATAGAGACATATCTATTTATTTTTGGATTTTATATACCGGAGGGTTTTATATACCGGGGGTTCCTGTATGCAACGCGTGTCACTCCGGCTTACATGACAGACATCGGGAAGGCTGGCAAGGATTTACTAGTCTTATGTACACAAACATCCTAGGTAAGCAAATTCTTATTTTAGCTTCTTTGTCCTGAAATGAATATTGCAGTAAAGCAAGCAATAGCTATAAAAATAAGGCTCAGAATAAGGAGATCATCCTAAAGGATGGTCGTACTAAATGTGGTTCCATTTAAAACTGTGTTTCATATTAAGTTCACACTGTGTTCTGTCCAAGCTTCACTAAGGTGGCAATGTAAGGTCCTACATACGCAGATACCGTCTCTGACAGGTGTGAACTCACTTTATCTGGGGACATGCTCTCTAATAACTCAGGTTTCCTGTAACGGAATACAAGGGCCCATGAAAGGCACTTCTTCCAGATGTTTTCAGCTTGCCCCATTACTTGGCGTAATCTGGTTTGAAACAGGCCATTATATTGTCTTACCAAATCATTTATTTCACGCCGACACTGTTTCTGTTTATTATGCCACTGCGATGTCAGTAGTGATGTTATCTGGCCCAAGGTCATGCATCTGGTCATGCATTTGGAAGCATGGTTACGGCTTCCAGCGCTCCGAACAGTGTTCAGAGCAATTGCAGTCAGAGATCCTTCTAGAGGACAGACTCTCTTCTGTGGGCTTAAGGCAAGTGTCCATCCATGAAATGAATCAATCCAAATAGTGACATAAAAAATTGAATAATCTAATTTAGCAATTTTGGCTGCTGGAGGACCAGCGGTAGTTGAAGTTACAGTGACTAGTTCAATTTCCTCACTACTTTCCGTATCCTCGCCGCTATCTGCAATTAGAATAGGCATGGATCGGGGGCAGGGAGTGTGTGACAGGTCAAAAGGTTCAGGAATTGGTGATAATACTGGAGGAGGCGGTGTAGGAGGAGGTGAAGGAGGAGGAGAGGGAAGAGGTGTGGGAGGAGATGGTGGACGAGGGGGTGAATCTTCTGGCACAAGAATAGTACTCAGTGCAGAATCTACTGGCATTCCAGTGTCTGCTGAATTGTGCATATCTACAATTACTGGGCTTTCTACTGGGTCTACTAACCACATGCCGTATTCCTCAAATGCAGGAACAGCATCTTCAAAAAGGTCATCTTCAATCTCAACTGTACTGAGTTGGGGTGTGCTTGTGGGAACTGTGGGACTTACTTGGGGTTCTCCTTCCCTTTCTGAAGGTACAGCAGGATCTGTATGTAAATTACCCACTGCAGTCACTGTTTCTTCAGGCTCTAAACAATCACGAACATATAGTGAATCATATGGGGGTGGTGACACTTCTCTATCACCAGTAATAGCTACTAAATATGTTCCTGTCATAGCGAACCATCTGGACACTTGTATATGGTCCGCTAGCCTCTTATTGTCTTTTGCCCTTGGCTTGCTATACCTGTTCTTAAAATAGGCTATTAGCTGTGTGAGCGTGGACGGGTCAAAGGAGCCCCCTACTGGCCATTCTAGGGAACTATCCCTTGCTGCCCACGCAACCCACTTAGAGTGGCATTTGCGAATTAATTTCTCATTGGGCTTATGCAGAGCAATGACTCTGCTCAGGGGACATGACGGACAGACCTCCCCTGCTATCTTGGGACCTCTTAATATTGCAGACCAAAACTGCGACATAATTATTTAAAAATGATTTTCGTGTAGCCACTCTCTTATGAGAAAGAGTGGTTCAACCTTACCTTAATTGTAGTTTTCACCGTACCGTGAATTCACGCTTCCGGTGTGCTGTACTTCTTCAAACACGAAGGTATTCACAGCGGGACAGGGAGAGACAGCCTGCAGACAACTATCTAACTATCTAACTATCTATCTAACTATCTAACTAAAGACCTATCTACTCCTTTTCGTTCCGTTCGACTGGTTACCTGTTCCTACTTAAATTACTTGGGCTCCAGTGCGTTACCGCCGAAACAACCGGGATAGGGCCAAAAGGCAGCGTCAAGTCTGCCAATTGTTTTCGAACTTATTAGTACACTAACGGAAAAACCTATGACTCACTCGTATAAGACAAGTTTTTACTTACCTTTCCAGACTGTGTAGCCAGCTCCAAGTACGTATTCCTTGGAATGCTGGATCTGAAGGCTTCTTATTTCTGGCGGTACGTATTCCCGCTTCTGGATCCACCTGACACTCCGTCCCTGTACGTGTTCCCTCGGGGGTTCCAGGTAAAAAGTCCCAGGTAGTTATGCCGCAGTATTCAGCTTGGGGTAACTGATTGGTACTGTACAAGATCTGCCAGATAGCAGTGCGCGCTAAGGTCTAGGAGATATTGGTGGAGAGATAATAAAAGTTAATGAACAGTTTTTTTTTTCTTTTCTTTGAGAGTAAGACTTACTTCCTCAAAGTGGTTACTGAAGTGCTTCAGGGCTCAAAAATCTCAAAGTAGATTTAGGATGCTTCAGGGCAGTTTTCCACTCCCGATCAATGGCACCCTCACTTCCTTCGATGCTGGCAATGAGGTATCCCTGAAGGTGTGCTAGCCCGCGATACCTGCATCAGGCGTTAGGCTTTCTTTTCCGTTTTCCGGCTCGAAGGACCATATGTTTTCTGCTGGTATTCGGGAAGCACCTTCAGACAGCTTTTTGATCTAAAAGGCAAATTTATTGATAGCAATACAAAGACAATATAGACAATTCAGAAAGAGGAACAAGGAAAGAGGAAGTCGTTGTTTCTCTGGAGGCGCAGGTCAGTGGCAACTGGGCATCAGCTTGCTTCTCAGATGCGGAGCTCTTCGGCTGGAGTTTTTAAACTTTTTGCACTGTCCAATAGAAATACATTGATGCACATCCTGGGTGTATTAATTTCAGTCAATATCCAATTATGAACGTAGCTTTATTGTCCAATCAGGCACCGTCTCTGGGGTGTTGCCTTCTTCCGGTATTGAGCTTGCCAAAGCACATGGTTGTGGAATATGTTGCCAGCAGAATCAGGAAATACATAGCTCAGGCCTAAGGCCTATCTACAGGACCCAGCCCATCATCGGGGTCTGAGGGACCACAAGAGCAACCAACCAGCCTAGCATCATCAGCCGGAGGTGAGGCCATGAATGTCTTCACCCTGAAGGGGAGGATGAAGCTTACCTTCCCAGGATGCCAGCCTAAGGAGGCCCTAAAGTATGCAAACTGCTTCACATTACAGCCCCCTCAGCTGGTTGGTCTTCAGTGTGCAGTTGTTCACATCTACTGTACCAGGAGGCTAAGCCCAGCAGCACTCGGCCAGCCTCCATCTCAAGCCAGCGAGTGGTGGAAGCCTTTCACCAGGTGGCTCAGTGGGAGTGATTTGTAACCCCCCTCCAAGTCGTCCAGTGGTAGCGGGGATCACAGTGCCAAATCTACAGCATTTCCACCGAGGAAGTACATGTTTTCCCAGTGCTGGAAACGCGGTAATTTCTTACAAAGAATTATTGGAGGTTTTACCACTAAAGCCCCTGGAACTGACAGTGGCAACAGAGGAATTCTGGTCACCAGAATGAGAGAGTGAAACAGAAATGGATGGCCTCCAGGAATCCAGGATGGAGGCAATGGAAAGGGTATTGGCCCCCTCCTGGGGTGACATGGAAGCGGAAGAGAAGGAAGCAGCATTGAAAGAAACATTTGCCTAAACAGTGGGAGGCCAAGAGCTCCAGTGAGAGGGGAAGAGCCCTTAGGAGGCCTTTGACCGGGGTCAGGCCTAGAGAAGGTTTCTCCAGGAGGGGCCAAACAAGATCTCCTGACTCTCTATCCTCTCGTTCAGGGTCAGGATTCTCCAGTTCCCCGTCATTCCATTGTGTGGCCTAGTGTACAGAGTCAAAGAATTGGAATGTGGCCATCAGTGTGGTGGTAACAAGGCAAAGGTTTTCCATCATGCCACCTGATGCTAATATCCTTGCCTGGGAGCTGGCTATCTATAAAGAATATATCAACCAGGCCATGGTGGGATATATTGTTAAATCCAGTTCTGGCTTTTCAATAGGGGGTGCATCACAGCAAAAGGCTGCAACTCCCATCTCCACCTTTTCTATCTCATGGGTGACTAGTGAAGTCTCCCTACCCTCTTCATCCACTGGAACAACAAATCATCTAGACGTAAAAAATCAGTCTTGGGTGGTTCCCAGTAGAATAGTGGATCCCAAAAATCCTTTGAGAGCTTCACAAGCTGAATCAATTGTGTGGAGACGAGTTCAAGTTCACTTTGGGCTCCATTACCCCTTTGTCCCAGTATACATAACGAACTATGCTGAAAATCACAGAGATGGCTTGCTTCAGGAGGGTGTTGATAAAAGAATTATAAAGAAGTCTACTCCTGATTTTGTGAGAAACCATCCTATCTAAAAAAGGTGGAGAGGAGGAAGAAAGAAATGAAGTTGGGGAGAAACATCAGGAAGCAAGCTGTGGTTTACAACCATGTCTTGGGTCCCCTCACAGATTATCAAATTAACTGTCTCCTGCCAAATGGAGTGACTATTTACCAGCCCCATCCAGATCATTATGAGCCAGAACCAGTGAAACCAAAACGTAACTGTCCCTTTTCTGTTGTTATAATGAGTAGTGCTATTACTTACCCTAAATGGGAAGGGATTTAATGATTTTACCCAAGTGATCATCCATCAACAAGATGACCTGGCCTGACAAGTGGCCCGGAAGAACAGAAGACCAGCTAACAATGGAAAATTATTGGACTTTAAGTTTAGTCATTAGTTGTTTCTTTTTCCATTCTATGGGTGGCCTTAATAAAGAAAAGATAATTCTACGAGTTTATATTGTGTTTAGATATATATTCTCTCTTTCTATGCCATTATTGATTCTTGTTTCAAGAACTGTTTTGATATCAAATTAAAATTTTTTTATAAAAATCTCAAAAATGGTTTGGAAAAGGTGTCCTTGGTTTCATTTGCAACATGGCCATTTAAACCAACCTTTTCCTTTGTAGGTTGGGTGCCATCTGCCCATCCGGTGCCATTGAACCTGTTTTTCCAAGAAGCTGCCACAACAAAGTAACATTTACAAATTAACATTGTCTTCTCTCCCCAGGTATTGGGGGAACCTCTGCCAGGTTCCTAGCATTTATAGCTGCTAGACATCTCTTCTCTGGTCTGGAGACCAAAAACGGTTCATCTTCTAACAAAAGGGGGAAGTCAGGTGTATTGTGTTTAATTACAGAATGGTGAGAGCATCCACTACAATTTGGGTGGTGGCAGCACCCATTGGTGTCCAGCAGTGACAGGGCTGGTTATTTACCTTCACAAATTCTATTTTCCATCAAAAATCTGATGGAATTGTTTTGGGAATGTCTGTCCTAACTTCTCTTTGTAGAATTTAAGCTGCTTGCTGTATATGAGTGCCTGCACCGGTTGCAAAACCCATCTGGGAGTGGAAGGCCTCACCCCAGAAAGGAACGGATGCAAGACTCTCTGATGATTTGTATATTTGTGACATTGCAGTTTGTGTATTGCCGTGCAATATCATATGTTGAGTTCTAATGTAAAATGTGTGCAAGATTCTCCATCCCTTGTCAAGAATTGAATAAGTTGGGGGGGGGGGGGTAAGACTTGGGTGACCCTTGTATTTAGTCAGTGAGTGTGCAGGTCAGTGTGATGGGGAGGTTACCATTCAAATTCAGCCCCTCCCTTTGTGGGATCTGGAATGGCCGTCTCCCTGAGAGTCTATTTAGCAGTTCTCCACAGAGAGCTCCGGAGGCAGTCCCTTTGGGTTTGGTAAGAATTAGGAGGAGTAGAGGAGCTTTTACCTTTGTTATTTTTTCAGACTCAGTCAGTAGAAACAGGCTAACCCAGCATGGGGATACGGCAAAGGTCAGGAGGGTTTTCCTTCCAGTCTTTTCACTAGCTGGTTGGGATATCCCTCTGGGTTCTTTTCAGGCATTTGAGATTTTTCCTGGTAGGAGCCTTGTGAGACATCTGGACCTTCTTGAGCACAGGGATTTGAAGAATAGGCCGAGCAGATAACCAAGAATTCCCAGATGCCTTTGCGGTATTGTAGCCTGTCAAAGGTGAATGAACTTTGAGTGTTTTTCTGAGCATGACTTGCAGAATATCCCTGAGATCGACCTACTGGCAGGCTCTGCAAAGCCTATAATTACAGGCCAGGAAGGCATCAATGACAATATCTGCACCACAATACATGGAAACTTATTTTGCAGGAAATCAGGATGCAAGCTTTTGTCTTGCAGATGCCTCTTTCAAAGAACAGAAATCAGTTGAAAAGAAGATCCTGTGAGGTTACAGTTTTCAAGTAAACCCTGGTGCCAAGAAATGGAATTCATGCTGAGCTTCTATTCAAACACCAGACTTGTTACCTGTTTATACAACAAAGAATATCAAGAGAAGAACAGAAGAACAAAGCCAGCAAAGTCATTGATAAAGGAACTTTTATCATGGGAGGAGGAACAGGGTTAGAAGAATTCTTAGTTGAGGGAGGTCCTCACAAGCATTTCCTATACAGGATAGATTGTCATGACAACAGTATCATGTGTTTGTGGGCGGATACACCTTTCTGGAAGCTTCGGGAATGTTGTAGTTTGATTATATAAGTCAGGGCATGTCAGAGATTCACTGAGATGCAAGTTACTACAGATAGAGGGCATAGTGCATCTCACAAGAACACTTGTCTTTTAAGAAGCCAAATAAATTTGATTAAAAAAAACCTCTTGTTGATTTTGAGTGTTCTTGTGCCCTAAGCTTTAAGTCCAGAAAAAATTAGACATTTTGGCACCCCAGATGGGACTTTAATAGCTGTTGTTATTAATTATTAATAAGCTGTAGTGTTATGGTTGGTGGACGACCTAGCACTAGGTTCTTGAATGGTTAATTGGCTGGTCATTCAAAGATTGAGTTACCCAGGTAGACTGGAGGCTTATCCCGGAGAATTATGAGTTCAGAGCAGATGTGGAATGCAGTTGGATCCATTTTGTGAGTATGTAACAAGAAAAAAAAAAAAAAAAGGAAAAATCTGTAAGTATCAATGTTTTTATTTTATTTGTGTGTAGATAGATTGTGTGTTACATCGGGTTTAGAATACTTTTTGCAAAATGTTCTTTAATATATGTTAGGGAGACAGGACATGAGTTGATGATTTGATTAAAATCAGATTGAACAGTTGAAAAAACAGAGGGGTACCCAGCACTAGTCAGTCTGGGGTCTTTTGTCCTCAGACCGCATGGCTTGGGCTCGGCAGCAGTTTCACTTTCACTTTACACCTGGGGAGCGGCTGAGTAGAGCAGTTGTGCGTGTGTAGATTCAGAAGGAGAAAGAGGGAATAAGTTACAATTGGTAAGTTGAAAGTTATAATTAGTATGAGAAGGAGTTTTTGTTTGGCGGGAGAGGAGGTGAACCCCCCTTAGGAATGTGTTTGAGACGAAAGAAAAAAAAAAAATCTGGGAGTGAGTCACTTTTAAAATGGATTTTACAGTTCTGCTGAGAGGTTTGAGGTTTAAGTATGTTATAGGACTGAGTGCAAAAGGTGATAGAAGAGGGACTAATGAATTGATCTGTTTAATGTGAAAACAGAAATTTGTGTTGAAAGTATGGGGAAAGTGAATATTAGTGATGAGAGATGACGTAATGTTAAAGAGGGAAGAGAATTCTTTTATGTTGATGTAGGTAGGTAAAGTGCTATGGCAGTATGTTAACTGTGCGTCATAATGACAGAATGAATATGCAGAAGGTTGTGAGGTGGGAAATTTAGAATGTTTTGGGTAAAAGTAGAGAACAGATGTAAGTCAGTGCATTTAATTGTGTGAAGATATGATTTATTTTAACTTAAACACAGGTCAGAAATAAACGGACGGCATGCAGCAGTAAGGATGATAAATATTTCTCAGTTTTGATTATACCTCAGTAGCTGCTAACTTTTAGAAGAAAGGAAATGAATTAGGTTGTTTGTTTTGATGGGAGTTTGGGTATTGGACGTTTGTATTGTGGACGGTTTCGACGGTATGTAAAGGAGTAAGATTGTGAGACGGTGAACAGCAGAGAGTTAAGCAGCAATGCCTATTATCTATTTATGTGCCAGTAAGAAAAACTTTTGGTTAATGCATATTAGTATGTGCCATCCTTTTATTTTGCAGACTTCCAGACTCCTAGCTGATGTGTCTGTGCTTTTGGAAATGATTCGTATTTCTATTTAGGGTATTTACAGGATTTGGTAGTAAGAACTTTGTGGAACATATGCATATTGGATGGAAATAAAATGACTTCTAATTAAGTGCAAAGTTGTCTGTTTTAAGTTTCTCTTTTAGAAGGCAAGTTAGGAGTTTACAGGCATAGGAAAACAAAAAGGTTTTAGATTTGTAAAAGGAAGTAGCTCTTATCACAGGGGACAGCGCCTCCTAGGGGTGAACCATCAGAGAAAGGAAAGTAGCTTTATGATTGCTTTTTTCTGAATTAAGGTATATCAGTAGTTTGACTTTTAAGGAATCTGTAATGTTATTTTTAATTTTCATTTTAATCATTATATTAACTGTTATATATTAGATTTCTTTCCAGGGTACCAAAGCACAAAGCGCATCTGTCTCTGTTCTATGGGAGATGAAGAATGCAGTTTATTCCAGTTTGATTCCTTTTTCATTTTTAATAGATCTATTCTATTTTTAATCCTGAGTTTTTGTTTTCTTTTGTGGATCGATCCAATGCTTTTATATTTTAAAATACGTTTTTTCTTTTTGAGCTCAAACGTTTGACATGTTGTTTGTTCTATGTTACATGTGTAAAATGAGGAATGAATGAAGGAATGCATTATGTAGTCAGTTCTGTGATATATATGTTTTAATGTACAGTCTGAGTATTTATGTTTGTGGTCTAGACCATTGCATGATGTTTTGAAATAATGTGGGGATTATTTGGCAAATTAAATATAGGGAGTACGTGACATAAAAGTATTTTCTTACTACTTAATCGGATCTGTTGCACTTTTATTTAGGTTTGACTTCATACATATGCATCCAATCTAAGGAGCTAAGAGATTCTGCCTTGACATCATCACTGAATCCTACTAAAAGAACTATATACGCACTGAATGCAGAAATTAGTCTTGGTCCCAGACGTTCTTACCTATTATATGGACTGCAAGGCTTACAATTTATACCTGATTTTTGTGTTTTTCTTTGTTCTGTGGGAATGACTTTATGCAGAATTTAGGTTCTTTCATTCTCTGTCAGCACTTAGGTGTTCAAGTTAATAATATTATTTGAAGTGATGCTGTTTTTATTAGTTAGGGATGTGAATCGGATCCGATATCGGATCCGATTCTGGTTCCGATTCACATCTCTATAGATGTGAATCGGATCCAATATCGGATGTGAATCGGATCCGATATCGGATCCGATTCACATCCCTATTAGTTTGTATGTTCCAAGTTAAGTAATATTTTCCAGTCTTAGATTTTATAATACTTATATGCTGAATCAGTTAAATGTATATGTACTAGGTTTTTCTATCTTTATTTATGGAAGCTGCTTCGATCACATAGAGGGTGATGTGTTTCAGTGTGATTCAAATATGATAATTCAGGGTTCAAGAGGGAGATCTCTTTATATTTCTCTTCCACACCAGCCTAAGTTATAAGCTATTCCTATTCTTTTGTTTTGCAGCTTGCACTTAGGGTAATCCCTTTGCTGATCTTTAATATCTCCATATTCTATTTCTTATTCTAATGTTTCGCTGAACCCTTCTTTGAATATCTTTTTCCTATGACACTATTTACTAGATTTTACCTAATGACTGTTTCACTCTCTTTCACAAAGATTTTTTACTAGTGTAGCTTGTGATACTTATTATGAGATTGTTCTCCTTGAAACAAAAACATACCTTACACATGAGGAGCTCTGCTATAGGGATCTGCAACATTCTATTACTATATCTTTCGGCATATTAATTGCTCATTGTTCTTTTCTTTTTATTTTTGGCCTTTTCACTATAAACTCTATCTGTGATTTATAAGCTAGTTGGTTTCTATTTAGGATTCCAAAGGGGAAGATATAATTTTCCTTATTTCTGTCTTTTATTTATATGACATTCCTTCCTTCCCTGTGTAAAGTCTTACACTGATGGTTTATCAATTCTGCAAAGTACATTAGTTTGTTTTAGATTACATAATAGGTTAAAGACTTTTCACAGAGTCAGCTTTCACTTGTTTTTATGATGATCCCCAAATATACTTAGGCTTACCATCATTTAATAAGGGTATTAGCCCCATTTCCCCTAGAAGTATCTGAAGACGAAGCAGTATTATTAGCCATCATCTACCTTAATAATTAATACCCCTTGACTGAAATTGGTTTAGAACCCTTGCCATCCACAGCTGTATTATCTCTTGGACATATGACTGCCACAAGTGAATTAGGACTGTCCATACAGTGAGTGCTCCCACTGCTACAGTTTGTTGTCATAATACTGGATAGCATTATAAATACCCTACAGAATTAGTATGATGTTTCAGACTTTTGCTATGCCTTTGCCTATCATGCATATGCCTTTGTATTTGATCTTCCATCACTACAGCATATGACTAGAATATGTCTTATGCTTTGCAACACCTTTATAACATGTATGCACAACACAGTATGAGTTTTTCTATAGATTCTTGGTTTTCTTCTATTTTATTGGTTTCTTTACTTTTCTGGTAAGGTGCATTGATTATATCCCTGTTTGCCATTTTAATGAATATTATCCTGGGTAGTTGTTCACAACAACAGTATTCATTGAAAAGATTTGCCCAGTATACCAAGTATTATATGAGAAACATAGTACTTTTATACTAGTCTCTCTGTGTACTTATCTTTACATATCTTTACATGTTATACCACTATTATGTACTTACTTGATTCTGAAAGATAACATATGTGATTATGTTATTATGAAGTAGGGCCTTTTTATAATGCAGGTATCTGTATAGCTCCATTATAGAGCTAATAGCTACCTAGTGAAAATTAGTTTTGCTGTTATTGTTTGATTAACTAGTGAATGCTTGTGGGAGTATCATTCATATTAAGTAGGAATCTAGAGGGACACACACCTATGCACTACACCTGATAAATACCAAGGTTAGTGGTTAGGACACATTTTAAGTTCCTTTGTCATGGCTTAGCATCGAAGATTGATTGATGTGACACCTGTCCATTAAAGGTGTCCCATAGAGGGAAATGAAGAATAGGCCGAGCAGATAACCAAGAATTCCCAGATGCCTTTGCGGTATTGTAGCCTGTCAAAGGTGAATGAACTTTGAGTGTTTTTCTGAGCATGACTTGCAGAATATCCCTGAGATCGACCTACTGGCAGGCTCTGCAAAGCCTATAATTACAGGCCAGGAAGGCATCAATGACAATATCTGCACCACAATACATGGAAACTTATTTTGCAGGAAATCAGGATGCAAGCTTTTGTCTTGCAGATGCCTCTTTCAAAGAACAGAAATCAGTTGAAAAGAAGATCCTGTGAGGTTACAGTTTTCAAGTAAACCCTGGTGCCAAGAAATGGAATTCATGCTGAGCTTCTATTCAAACACCAGACTTGTTACCTGTTTATACAACAAAGAATATCAAGAGAAGAACAGAAGAACAAAGCCAGCAAAGTCATTGATAAAGGAACTTTTATCATGGGAGGAGGAACAGGGTTAGAAGAATTCTTAGTTGAGGGAGGTCCTCACAAGCATTTCCTATACAGGATAGATTGTCATGACAACAGTATCATGTGTTTGTGGGCGGATACACCTTTCTGGAAGCTTCGGGAATGTTGTAGTTTGATTATATAAGTCAGGGCATGTCAGAGATTCACTGAGATGCAAGTTACTACAGATAGAGGGCATAGTGCATCTCACAAGAACACTTGTCTTTTAAGAAGCCAAATAAATTTGATTAAAAAAAAACCTCTTGCTGATTTTGAGTGTTCTTGTGCCCTAAGCTTTAAGTCCAGAAAAAATTAGACAGATTGGGGAACCCTGTGTATGGGACGCCCAAGGATAGGGAAGACCTGCCCCTGAAGTGGTGGCGACCCGCTGCAAGGAACAACTCCGATGTTAATATCAGTTCTTGGGGAAATAAATCCTTTAGTTAGAAGATCCAGGAGGAAGTTTTGGCTGCCCTTCCTTCCTGTCTGAAGCAAGAAAGCTGCTTGTTTCAAGGGGATCCTTCCCATCAGGGTCCAGGGAGAAGAAACAAAGAGGCTGTGTAATATCGATAGAGATCCTGAAGATTTTCTAACCATGAGTAAAGGAAAGCAATCTCTCGGGGACGCTTGTCCAGTATTTCACAATCCTGGGGAGAGCAAGAGATTTACTTTGTGTGCCATAGTCTTTTACCAGTTTTATCAGTTTTGGAAAGGGTTTTGACCATTCTAAAAGACCCTGCCCATCTGGGAGCTCCATTTTTCTTAATCCAAGAGAGTGGATGTATCTCTGGCCCTGATATAAGTGAGTCCTGCACAGATAGAGGGAAGAGTTTGTAAGTAATTGTGAGAGCGTTAAATAGTAAAGTCTTTAATTTTGGACACTAAATTAATGACTCAAGAGTATTTCTTCTGTACTGACTATACCCACCTTAAGGACAAGTATCCTCCACAAGGGAACACAAAGGACAATAAAGGAATGTGTACAAAGGACCCTCTGTCACATTGGACCCCGGAAGTATTTCTCCCCTCCCCCCACACACTTACAAAGGATCTGGTCCTGGGAGTAAGAGGGAATTTGGGAGAGTTAGCCGGCAACAGGTTCCAGCACGAAGAGTAACAAATTCTTTTATGGCCCCACCCATGCAGGATGGGCACATTGTGGTGGGGTTATACCTACATAAGATCATTCATCCTTTTTGCTATTAGATTCATGATGATCCTCCTCTTCTAAATCATCCACTTTAATTCCTGTATTTGTGAGCTGGTTGTGGGGACTGCATGCTTATGTCAGGTCAGTGCATGACTGATGTTGCCTCCAACAATTTGTGATTGCCTTTCATGCTGTAATGCAGAATACCCATAGCCGGGCTGATCCTGGAGAAACTGGGATCCTTTTCAGATTGATACCTTCCTAGCGGGTCAGCATGACACACATCCAGAAATGAGGGGCGCACATGAGCTTTCTGGACCACCTAGGCTCGTTCGGATATGATTAGTTTGTGAGAACATAAGAACATAAGAAATTGCCATGCTGGGTCAGACCAAGGGTCCATCAAGCCCAGCATCCTGTTTCCAACAGAGGCCAAACCAGGCCACAAGAACTTGGCAATTACCCAAACACTAAGAAGATCCCATGCTACTGATACAATTAATAGCAGTGGCTATTCCCTAAATAAACTTGATTAATAGCCGTTAATGGACTTCTCCTCCAAGAACTTATCCAAACCTTTTTTGAATCCAGCTAAACTAACTGCACTAACCACATCCTCTGGCAACAAATTCCAGAGCTTTATTGTGCGTTGAGTGAAAAAGAATTTTCTCTGATTAGTCTTAATTGTGCTACTTCTAACTTCATGGAATGCCCCCTAGTCCTTATATTATTCGAAAGTGTAAATAACCGATTCACATCTACTCATTCAAGACCTCTCATAATCTTAAAGACCTCTATCATATCCCCCCTCAGCCGTCTCTTCTCCAAGCTGAACAGCCCTAACCTCTTCAGCCTTTCCTCACAGGGGAGCTCCAATAAAGAGAGATATACTCTCTTTATTGGAGCCAATGAAAATTGAATTCATGATATCAGATTCTGGTCTTGGGAGAGCATATGTTGCTGTCCTTTAACGGCTGCTTACAGAAATGTAGTGCTCTCTTTTTTACAGCCAATGGAATGGGAATCAGGAAAAGGAAAAACAAAAAGTTTTACCATTTTATCACCTCTGGCATTTCTCCCCCACCCACCTTTCCCTTCCCTTTACTGAGCTGCAATGACACACGCAGGTAGCCTAAGACCACGATGACCCTTTACTATTTAAACTCTTGGAAAGCTCATCACAAATGTATGAATTTAGTCCAATAACAAGTTTTATTATAAATATTATAAAATAGAGCAGAACAGAGTAACAATACTCTGAAAATAAACAAGGAAAATGGACCTGAATTAAATTGGATTGTTGAGTTCATTCAGATGTTCAAATGCCACCCTTATAAAGTACCATATTTTGACATATTTTCTGTTATTGAAGAAAATGTGACAGAAGGCAACTTGCCTTTCAAGTTTGTTTATATGTCGGCGCACTGAGACTGAATTATGTCTATTTTGTTAAAATACAGCACAAAATCATTTTGGTAGTTCTAGCTGAAGGCAAGAGCAAGTATTAAAATAAGAATTGTGCTGACCCAGTTTGGAATGAGGAAATCGTATTTGTTGAAGTGTTTCCATGTCTCTACTGAAAAATGACAATTCAAATGAAGGATTATGACAATGCCAGCAGCTTGCCAACTGGGACTTATTTGATTGATCAACCCAATTTCACATGCTGGAGAAAAGGGTAATGGAAAATAATATGCATAATTTATCCTGAAATTAACCACAAGAGTTCTTGATTCTCATAATACCACACAGGACTATCACAAGGATGCATCCATGGAAAAAGGTATACTAAATACTAAATTATACAATAGTACATGCCTAGAAAAGGAAAAAAAATGAAAATAAAGGATCAATTTGCATAAAATTCTAGGGTTAGATTTTGACAAAGAACAACACAGAGGCTGCTTGCGCATTTATAGACTGGCATCTGATGACGTGGATCTTGTCCTTGAAAGGTTAAGCCTATAAGATACTATTTTGCTTCCACTGAAACCAATGCAAACCTATTTCTCAAAAATGTTCTTTTACATCCATGTGTCCCCCATATAAAGGATACCACTCTCCTTTTAAAGCAATCACCTCTCTTCCCCATCATTTGAAAGACTTCAATGGCATCAACTTTATTAATATTGAAGTTGGTCCATACAGTGGGCTGTCAATTGCTTATGGGAGGGATTCTTGCCACTAACCATCCAAGAAGTTAGATACGTCGATTGTATGCAGACAACAGATAAGAAAAGCTTTCTGGGTTTCCCCCTGGATATCCCTCCTGCAAAGGGTTGGGGGACATAATAACTGTAAAACTTTATTTCTCTCTATGAAGCCTCATTTAATTCCTCTCATTTGTGAACCAGGACTTTAGAAGGCTTTCCTCAGCATCAAGACATATCTGTCTGGTGGCTGACTGGGAGGGCTACCCAAAAAAAAAAAAAAAAAAGAAAGTCAGGAGGAGTGAGCTGAGACGTTGAGAGAAGGAGGGAGTGAAGTACAAACTGCCCAGAGAGTATCAGAAAGAACTAGAGTGGCCATGGGGACCCCATCCCCTGCCCATCGTATGACATGTTATATTATGTTAATATTTGTTTATATGCCGCATTATGTCGAAGCCCCTAGTGGCTCACAATAAAACAGGGATAAATTATAAACATACATTTTAAAAACAAAAATAAAATAACACTATAAAACAATATTAAAACATTTGCAGATAAAACAAATGGGGCAGTGTGGTCACTAATTCAAAATTCAAGAATTAAGAAAACGCCTGCAGAAAAAGCAGCATCCTGAGGCATTTTCTAAATAATTTAATGCATGATATGGAATGTAGATAATGATCGGGGCAGTCACAAAAAAAGGTGCAATTGTGAGTCGCAGATAATCATACTTGGCGCACGGAAGGAACTTCTAACAGAGACTTTTGAGAGGATCGCAAAGATCTTACAGGACCCTTTGGTTTTAACAAAGCTGAGATCCATGGTGTTGCAGGGTCGTGAAGCAAATTTTGAGCCAGGCAAGCTGTTTTGAAATTGACACTAAATAGAATGGGCAACCATCGAAGATTGGCCAATACCAGGGAGATGTTATCTCGAATGGAAAGGTCAGAGATGAGCCGGGCTGTCGCTTTCCGCAGCAACTGCAATGGTTTAATGACATTCATGGGAAGGGCCAAATATAGCGCATTACAATCATCAATGATTGGCATTATTATCAGCTGCACCACCATTCGAAAATCATTTGAGATCATCCTCCCGCGCCTCTCTTGAATTATTAAACAGCAGCTGTAGTGTTGCACAGCCGAAGCTGTGTGCCAAAGGAGTGCCTTTCTGCCCGATTGGGAAGAAAAGAAAAAGTAAGATTTTTGACTTCGTCTCCAGCTCCTGAGACTATCCGAGGACCAATGGGCAATCACATCGGCGCTTGGGTGAGTTGCCAATATTGGACACTAGTATTGAAACATCCCCTTTGGAAAGGTCTCTAAATTCAGGTGTTGTTCAGCCCCCCCCCCCCCCTCAAACAATAGGGATATCTTTGGCCCCAGAATTGTTGCAAGCTAATCTCATTTTGAGAGGGTTTATTCCCCCAACTTCCAGCATAGATCAAGCTGGTGTTCCATCTGCGGATTCTGTTTTGATTTCAGCTGAGAGCCACGTGTTTCTTCTTCCAGTATATCTTATGGAGTTCCTTTACCAACAGTTATAATTTTTCCTGATGGGAATACTACTACTGTTGAGGAACCTATTATGCTAACCTTGAAAGATATTTGGAAGATGGCTGCCGAACTGGACCAAACTCTGTCCCAGACTGTTTCCCAGCTCTGTAATTTTTCAAATGAAACCATAGTTAAGTTTGACGAACAGGATAATCACATGTGTGTTTTGGGAAGTAAATTACCTACTCTTAATGCCACTATAACATCAGTACAAAATATGGGTTGTACGCTACAAAAGATAGTTTGATTTTTCATAAGAATATAAGAAGTTGTCATACGGGTCAGTCTGAGGGTACATCAAGTCCAGCATCCTGTTTCCAACAGTGCCCAATCCAGGATACAAGATCCCATGCTACTACTGTCGGTAATATGGAGTGGGTATTCCCTAAGTCAGGGCTTCCCAAGCTTGTCCTGGGGACCCCAGAGCCAATCGGGTTTTCAGGATATCCACAATGAATATGCATGAGAGAAATTCTCACATGCAAATTTAACTCATGCATATTCATTGTGGATATTCTGAAAACCCGACTGGCTGTGGGGTCCCTAGGACAGGTTTGGGAAGCTCTGCCCTAAGTCAACTTGACTAATAGCAATTTATGGACTTCTCCAGGAACTTGTCCAAACCTTTTTTAAACCCAGCTAAGCTAACTGCCTTAAGCACATCCTCTAGCAACGAATTCCAGAGCTTAATTATGCATTGAGTGAAAAATAATTTCCTCCAATTTGTTTTAAATGTGCTACTTGTTAACTTCATGGAGTGCCCTCTAATTTTTCTGTTATCTGAAAGAGTAAACAACTGATTCACACATCCATTCTAGTCCTCTCAATTGTTTGGACACATTGGAAAATTCTATATGATCAAGGAACCAGAGGTTCCTAAATTTTCCAGTTACGAGACTATTATCACCTATAGAAATTTTTAAGAAATATCTTAAGGAGATTTTAGTTATGCCAGAGGATCAAATACCCTGTGTTTCAAAAATATATTATCTACCTAGGCAAAGGGTGTTTAAATATAGTTGAAGGCTTGCCTACATCCTCTGGTTAAGAACACCCTAATATATCAACTTTTTAAGACGCATCTATTGCTATAGTGCCTACTAGGGCTACTTTAATTGTCTTTTGCAATTTAGAAAAAGATAGGGATTTTGTATTCCATAAATATTATCAGAATAAAGATTTTTCCTTCTATGATAATAAAATACAAATTTTCCCTGACATCTCTCGTGAGAGACAAGTAAAGAGGAAGCATTTTATTTCCTTGAAATAGAAGGTATTGTCCATTGGGGCCACCTTTTTCCTTAAATTCCCAGGCAAATGTTTAATTTCTTTTCAAACTAATAAATTTGTGTTTTATGATCCATTACATTTATAGAAACATAGAAATTGCGGCAGAAAAAGACCAATCGGCCCATCCAGTATGCCCAGCAAGCTCTCACATTTATTTTCCCATACTTATCTGTTTCACCAACCAACAAGTTCAGGGCCCTTATTGGTAACCGTTTGATTCAATTTTCCTGCCACCCCCTGCCATAGATGCAGAGAGTAATGTTGGAGTTGCATCAAAGATGAGCATAAGGCTTAATAGTTCAGGGTAGTAACCGCCGCATCAAGCAAGTTACCCCGATGCTTGTTTACCCAGACTGCACAGATCCATGCCTTGTTGGATGTTGTCTGAATGTAAATCCTCTTTTCCATATTTCTCCCTGCTGTTGAAGCAGAGAGCAACGCTGTATATGCATTCAAAGTGAAGTATCAGGCTTAATTGGTTTAGGGTAGTAACCGCCGCAATAAGCAAACTACCCCCACACTTATTTGTTTACCCAGACTGTGTAGTTCAGTCCTCGTTGGTTATTATCTGAATGCAAATCCTCTTTTCCACATTTCCCCCTGCTGTTCAAGCAGAGAGCAACGCTGAATGTGCATTCAAACTGATGTAACAGGCTTAATTGGTTTAGGGCAGTAACCGCCACAATAAGCAAACTACCCCCACACTTATTTGTTTACCCAGACTGTGTAGTTCAGTCCTCGTTGGTTATTATCTGAATGCAAATCCTCTTTTCCACATTTCCCCTTGCCTTTGAAGCAGAGAGCACTGTTGGAGTTGCATTAACCATGTGAAGGCTTTTTGAGTAAGGGTAGTAATTACCAGATAGTAGCCTCCATTCCAGCAAGCCACCCCCATGGCTCTTCATTCCCATCTTCTAGCCTTTATGGATCCACAGTGTTTATCCCATGCCCCTTTGAAATCCTTCACAGTTTTAGTCTTCACCATTTCCTCCGGAAGGGCATTCCAGGCATCCACCACCCTCTCCGTGAAGAAATACCGGTACTTCCTGTCATTGGTTCTGAGTCTTCCTCCCTGGAGTTTCAAATCGTGACCCCTAGTTCTACTGATTTTTTTGGACGCATTTATCACTGATAAGAGCCAGGAAACAGTATAGGGAGAGGGTATATCTACTAACATTGGAGAGTTTGAACGTTAAATGATTGTTACCCGTAGCCCTCCTTCTCTCTGTTATTTGCCTGATTATTATATTATTCCTTTTGTTATATCCCTTCCCCTTCAAATGTGGACTTGTTTATGTGTCTGAGAGTACAGTGGTGAATGATAATGTGATTTTTCTTTATTACTAATTTACTGTACGTAGTCATAATTTTTCTTCACATATTTGTATTGATATTTAGAAATCTAATAAAGATTAGATTAAAAAAAAAAGAGTCAGTGGAGAAAGAGCCCTGGGAAGCGTGTAAGTCCCGGGATTTGCAAAAAGGGACGGGAAGGGGGCAGGGCGGGGCAGGACCAGAGGCTCCCGGCACAGCGGCCATTTGCTGCTGTGCTGGGGATTGCACGCCGGCAGTCGGCCAGCATGTGCAACTTACTTCAGCTCCAGGGCTGAAGTAAATTTTGAAATAAAAGAAAATTCTGCAAAACGGTAGGGGGAAAGAGCGAGGGAGGTAAGGGAAGGTTGGGGGGGGGGTAGGGAATTTCCCTCCGAGGCCACTCCGATTGTGCACCCCCTTGGGCGCACCGACCCCCAATTTTATAACATACGTGCACCTGCGCGCGCATGTTAGAAAATCATGAGTCCATGTATGCGCGCTGGGTAGCGCGCATAGGTCTTAAAATCTACCCCAATGCTTGTAGCGTTTAGTTGCTTACATCTTCCCCAATGCTTATACTTGTGCCTTTCAGTAATGAAGTCAATCATTAAGACTATAGATTATATTCAATTTCAAATATATAGGGCCACATGCCTATGACAGCGCTTAATGGTGCTGTCCCGGCCCGCCAATGTCACACCCAGACCCCACCCCCAGTCTGCCTCATGCATGTTCATTAGGAATATCCTGAAAACCTGATATGTTGGTGACTCTCAAACACTGGGAGTGAAGACCACAGTCATAGACCGAAAAGTGACCTCCTTATCTACCCTGAGATCCCGGTTTTCTAATTCTATTCAAGCAACCTCTTCACCTGTGTTCTTAGACCCACTCTCTCATCTTTGATTCTTTCTTCTCCTCCCTCATTAAGGCCCATGTTAAGCCCTGCTATTTTGTTCATCCTTTGCTCTCAGTTCTACTATTACCCTTGTGTCTCTATGCTCTTTTGATCTTGCTGGAAAGTCAGTATATTAAAAATACATTTTATCTCTACCTCTTAAAATCACTAACCTGGAACGTTAAAAGGTTTGAGCTTGACTTGCTAGGACTAAACAATTTAGGTCATCAGGGCTTTGTGTATAGCAGCTGGTCAATACCCAAGTATGTTGGGTTTTTTTGTTTTTCATTAAACAAATATACAGCTCGATCCAGTATCGTCCGCTCGAGGATTGCCCGTCTGTAACGTGCTCGTAGCGCACAATTCGGGCGCGCAAGGCAGTTCGGCGATACAGTGTCCAGTTTCACGCGTCCGTATCGCTTCTGAAAACAGACGCATAACCCTTTCCGCACCCGGCATGTAAATGAACGAAAAAGCTGTATAATGAAGGAATTAGCTATTCCCCTGCGATACTGTAACGGGCGCTGATATTATCTCCTCCGTAACCCGCTGTTCTGCCGCGGCCTTAACCTGCTAGTTTACCGCCTCCCCCTAGTAGGAGTTAGTGTAGTGTAGTGTAGGGTAAAAACATTGCTTACCCGCCCTGGTCCCGTCCGGTCTCCTGCAGCCCCGTCCGGACCGGACGGGGCTGCAGGAGACCGGACGGGACCAGGGCAAAAAAAAACAAACGAAAAAGTAGCAAGGCTCGGGCCTGCTATGGTAAGTGTAAAAAGTGTAAAAAACAAAAAACCTGTGTGTTATATAAAAAAATAAAACAATTTTAAATACCTGTCGGAGGGCCGTGGGTCCAGGCGGCCGGTGGGCGGCGGGCAGCCATCAGCGGCATCCGGTAGTCCTTTCTCCCTTCCAAAATCGCCAAAATCGCACGGGCGGGTCGGCAGCGGGGGGGGGGCGGCAGCAGGATCCGGGAGCGGCGGGTAGGCAGCAGCGGGGTCCGGGGCAGCGGCAGCGGGGGGGCGGCAGCAGGATCCGGGAGCGGCGGGGTCCGGGGGTGGCAGCGAGATCCGGGGAGCCAGCAGCGGCAGCATGTTCGATCGCGCAGGCAGGTAGGTGGCAAAGTAAAGATGGCCGCCTGCACGGGAAAATCGTGCAATTGGCCGCTGAAGACGTGACGTCACGACGTTTGGCGTCACGGGGTGTGACGTCACGTCTTCAGCGGCCAATTGCACGATTTTCCCGTGCTGGCGGCCATCTTTACTTTGCCACCTACCTGCCTGCGCGATCGAACATGCTGCCGCTGCTGGCTCCCCGGATCTCGCTGCCACCCCCGGACCCCGCCGCTCCCGGATCCTGCTGCCGCCCCCCCGCTGCCGCCCCCCCCCCCCCCCGCTGCCGCTGCCCCGGACCCCCCGGACCCCGCTGCTGCCTACCTGCCGCTCCCGGATCCTGCTGCCGCCCCCCCCCCCCGCTGCCGACCCGCCCGTGCGATTTTGGCGATTTTGGAAGGGAGAAGGGACTACCGGATGCCGCTGATGGCTGCCCGCCGCCCACCGGCCGCCTGGACCCACGGCCCTCCGACAGGTATTTAAAATTGTTTTATTTTTTTATATAACACACAGGTTTTTTGTTTTTTACACTTTTTAAACTTTTTTACACTTCCTGGTGCCTGTCATTTCAAATGTCATTTGAAATGACAGGTACCAGCGCACCCAGGTTACTGTATAGGCGCTGTTACAGCGCCTATACAGTAAAATGGGTTGCGCGGGCATAACCCTTCCCTAACGCTTCACAGCCGCGGCATGCATTTGCATGCGATTAGAGGAGAGTATCGGGGAGTTAGTGAAGAGAACTGTGCGTGCGGGGAGGAAGGGTGCGCCTGACACTACCTCACTGTTTTTACCGCGGCCTTACTGGATCGAGCCGTAAGTTTGGCATTATATTTATATATAAGATCATCCTCCAGACCAGATGGCAAGGGGTTAATGCTCCCTGGCTGTCTAACCTGACCCTGCTGTGGGAAGCATCTAGGTGGGATGTAAAATATCCTATACTAGTGAGCTGAGTCTCCCTCTTGCTCCCTGCCTATTGTGCTGGACCCTATATACAGAGCCCTATGACTGTGCGTACATGATGTTTGTTATTTTTCTATGCCCGTTTCCCAAGTAAAGCTTCCTTGTATGCTGCCACAGAAGAGTTCTGAGTCAATCCTGCTTTACAGTACGTGTTTCTGCTGGAGGCTTGCAGAGTGAGGTCCTCCACCCACACAGCCGACTCCGACCCTTTTGTATTGATGCCTTAGGCTTGGCAATGCTGAGGCTAGTCAGTAGAGCTTAACTTCTTATATAGATGGCAGAAGCAGCTCAAGACAGGACAAGAGATAATGTGGGCTAAAGGGCAAAGCATATAAGAGCCAGATATAACCAGGAGTTGTTTACTCCTAAAAGACCATTACGTTGCATAAGTAAGGCTTTAGCACATGATTAATTAATAGTGGTTAGCCCGTTGAATAAACATGATAATGGCTATGAAAGTGACATTTTATTTGCTAGTTCTCTGAAATATGACTTGCATACAACAAAAGGAGAAACACAATTAGCTATAGAAGTTGAATTCCTAATTGTGCGTGTTAGAACTGCTTCCCTGTTTTTTTACAAGCTGTTCTCTGTGTGCACAATATCAATAAAACAGGACGTTCCATACTGCAGCAAATTTGGGCGAGACTGTAATATTTTTCATTCTAATAAATGGAGTAAAAGGGACATTTTAGATCCCCACAATTTCTTGAGATCCAACATACAGTACCAGAGAAAGAGGAAAAATGAATCAGGGAATACTAATCAGGAGATATCCCTGAGTTTTTCTGCAATATTTCACTATTTTCTTACTTTTCCATATATTTTTTTCCCTGGGTTCCTACTGAATTTGGTGTCCTTTCTGCTGAATCACTAAATTATCGCCGAGTGTCGTCTTATTGACCTATCAAGAGTGGAAAAACAGTGCTCCAGTCTGTTTTTAATACTTCTGTAGTCTGCTCGAGCTCCCTATTTATCCATATTTCTGAGCCCTGTAATAAAACTCGGTTTTGTAAGCCTTAACACCACTTATCTGCAATTGCTGCTTGATAAGATTTATGACATCTTATCATTCCCATATACTGTACTAATTTAGAAGCCTGGATTTGCCAATAAGCACAATAGGCCTGTGCCTAGGAAGGCAGAAATCTGGGGGTAGCCCCCTGGCTGAAGATTTATGATTACCCAGCTGCACTCTGAAACTTACTGGACAGAAAACACCCCTCTACTTCCTGCTCAGCCCCTTCTCTCCCAGGCATCATGCAGAGGGGAGGGGCAGGACTGGAGCAGCCAGCACATAAAGCTGCTCTGCTCCCTAATTAGCCCCTCCCCTCCTGCCATGTGCAGGAAGGTGGGCAGGGTGGCACAGCACCAACACTACCTAGGGGTGGCAGAAACCTAAATCCATTGTTGCTCATTTAAAAGGTGCAAAATCTGGTTTCCGGGTCCTGTGCCTAATTCCAGATGCAAACTCTTTGCACCCATTTTGGATATTCTGTTGATGATTATCCAAACAAGCGCTGGAAGTGCTGCTATGGAACACACAGTTGAGTTGCTCCCCAGAGTAACCAGCGGTCTCCTGCTACCTTTCCGTTGCGTTGCTAGTGATCTCCTCTTTAGATTCCTTGACATCAGCGCAGCTTTGAAGGGATTGAAAAGCGGAATATAAAAAAATATATGTATATCAAAATCAATAAATACAATTGATGCTATTTAATTTTTAGTGCCCTCCCGCTACCCATCGGGTAAAACAGATGATCAGATGCCAGCGGAGGCAGAAGAAAACCCCCACCTGCCCTGGTTGTTCGGAAAAACCAGAAGGGGGTTGGGGTTGCTAGATAGGACCAGGGGTAGATGAGACTCCACGCCCGCACTTCCCGGCCCCAAAACCACAGAGTCCCAAAGCAGGAAAAGCACAGCAGATATGCAAGAAAATTCTTTATTTAACCTTAAACCAATGGAGGAAACTACAAGAGCATTAGAACAAAAACGGGGTTGCAGGTATAATGCAAAAGAAATATCAGAGTGCAACAGTCTATGCAAAAAAAAAAGGAATATCCCTAATAATACCCCAAAACTTGGGAGGCCTAACACGTAATCTCGATTTGCGTATCCGGCACAAAACAAATCTGCAACAATATTCTTTAGTGCGGTGCCACGTGCAGCTGGTTGAATCGTTAGGGGACTTAGGGCCCAAATAGTAATGTTCATGAGATAATTTACTTTATCAAATCTCACATTCACTGGATTTTAAGGTGCAAAATCTCTTTCCCAGTATGTCTGCTCTGTATTTGTGTGCTGCAATGTGTGCTAGGCTGAAGGGTAGAGGCATAAATGAATCCCTGATACAACTGGGTAACTCACCAGAGTATGTGCAGCTCTCCTTGGACGCTAGGAAATGGCACTTTTTGCAAGCTGAGTTGTCTGCAGGCACGAGCTCCCCAGCTTGTATGATGCCTAATCCGATGCAGCAGGGCAAGAGGATCTAGCCTTAGGAATTTTATTTCTCTCTCTATGGGGAGTTAATTTTTAGCACAAGTTTTACTTAACGCACCCATTAAAAAGGGGAAGTCCCCACAGACTGCAGTAAGCTAATGGGATGCAAATCAAGCAGTAGTTTAAAAAGTGCTATAAATGAAAAAAAATGTGCCAAAATGTGAGTTAACCTGAAATATCCATACTAATGTGGAAAAATGCTTAAAAACAGGAGTAAGGGGGTAAGGGTAAGCTCTCTAGGGTGAGCACTTTTGCTGAAAAGGACTCACTTTGGTGCTGCACAGCCCTAATGGTTGTAGTTACCTATTCCTGAGAGCTTACCCTTTGATTTCACTTGGCATGCCTTGCCCAAATGGCCTTGCATGCGAGATTGTGCCCAGTTTGGAATGCCCAGTGTCAATCTTGCATGCAAAGCTATTTTGGTCACACTCCTTCCATCTTCAAGCACTTACCTCTTGTGTTTTGTTAACTCCTTGGTCTGTAGTCCTGAAACCAATGAAGGTTACTTTTCTGTTGCCAGCGTGCAAAGTCAGATGTGACTCAGTCTTGCTGCTTCAAATCCAGGCCTCTGACTGCATAATACCTTCAGCTAGAGATGTGCAGGGCATACCTTTTTGGTTTCAGTTTGTTGCTTTACTTTTCGGTTCCTTTAATGTTTTTATTTGGTGTGTTTCCCAAATCAAAAAAATAAAAACATTAAATGGCCAAATCCCACATCCAAAATATAGAAATAACCAAAATGGGCTTCCCCGAGGCCTTCTAACCCCCCCTCCTGCCCAGCACAGAGAAGCCTGGGGCCTGGGTCTACCTGGCTTGGCCGCCTTGGGCCCCCCTGACCCCTGCTCCTGCCTGTAAAAATCCAGCCTGGGGTCCAGACCTATCCAGCTTGGTCTCTCCAGGCTCCTCCGACCCCCACTCCCCAGCTCTGGAAAATGTTAACAGGGAGTGAGGGTCAGAGGGACCCAGGGAGTCTCTGGCTAAGCCAAGGTAGATCCAGGCCCTGGGCTTCTCTCTGCCAGGTGGGAGGGGGGTTAGAGGGCCTTGTGGAGCCCCATTTTTGTTGTGCATGAAAATGAAAATTTTGGGTTATTTTAATGAGAGACATTTTTGGTTTATTCCAATTGTCCCATTTAGCACATTCCTTAAAACTAAATGCAAATCCCTAACCTCAGCCGAAACTCTGGAACTGGGTAAATGCCGGTCTACTGTCATGTTTCTTTAGGCACATCCTCTTGCTTTGATTCTACTCCTGACTGAGTGCTGCTCCACCCCTGTCCAAAGTCTGAATAAAGGGCAAGCTCATGGGAGCAGGGACACAAGTTTGGAAACCCTGCCACATATTTTTGACCTGGCCTTGCCTAACTTCAGCCCAAGGTGCTCACTCATGTCACCTACTTCCTTGATCAACCTAAATTGTCCTTATTTGAGGGTCTGCAGTATTGGTCAAACATGCTCTTACGTCTTTCTACGACTGCCTGCGGACATTCGATGCTCTGTGTATTATAAATGTAAGAATGTCACTAAATTGTCCCCTTAGATAAAAGCCATCAGAATCTTCTCAGATGTTGGATGCGTGAGGTCAGAGCGAGGAAGACTTTGCACTGCTCCCTGACGCTCCCCAGTGGGAGGTGTCTTGCTAAAGAGCGAGACGCCACAAAACTCATGAGACCTCTTTTTAGCTCGAGCTTTTCCTTCATCCTTTCATCCTGGGAAGGTGGCTGAGGTTCAAGGGGCCTTGCAGGGGAAGGGATGTTTCTCGGCAGTTCAAGGAGGATCCCTGAGATTGAAAGAAGCAAACGAGGTGAAGAACAGTGAAAGAGGACTTAGCCCCCACGCTCCCTGTGGGTCACTGAAGATTTTTCCTTGAGGGTTTGAAGAGTGTATTTCTGGTTGGAGTCAGAGTAAGGAAAGCCAGACTTGGCCAGGTTTGCTTTCAGATTTTACTGCTTAGAAAGGGTCAGCAGAAGCTCACCTGTTCCAGTTCATATTACTGGATTATAGAGATCTGCGCACTAGAATTAGACAGGGCCAGTGGTTTCCATTAGGCAAACATGGCAGTCACCTACAGTGCCAAAATTTGGGAGGGGGAGGCAAACTTTTACCAGGATGAGTCCCACAGGGGTGCTATACCAGAGCCAATACCTCTAAGGAAGGAAACACTCTGCTGCAGCTTCTGCCGCCAGTAGAAGGGAGCGCTCTATGGAGGTAAGTTGGGGAAGGGAGGTGCATGGTTGTAGGTTCACCTAGGGTGCCAAATACTCTTGTGCCAGCCCTGGCAGGGTCAGTTGTCACACAATGCTTTCATAGGCAGCACTGATGGCTTCTTTCTGCCTCCAAGCATGTTTTTTTTTCCTGCAGCTTCCAGGATTGTTCTGTTTCATTCTGGCTCATTTTAAGCTGTGGGTTTTGGATATTCCTCCCCTTAGGGTGGGTAGATATTCAGTAAGCTGCTCAGCAGCCAAATATTTTCCATGCAGTCAAATATTCAGGTTAGCCAGTTAGTTTGCAGTTGAAAATTCATGTATATCTAGTCAGCTATCTATAATAAATCTCCTAAGTCAGCCTTCTGTCTACAGCTGGCCTTCTTATTAAACATGACTGGCTAGATTTAAACCAAGGATAGCCACCTAGCATGGTCCAACTAAGTTGCTCCCCTGGCCCAAGCACACCCCCAGGATTGCCCAGAATCTGAGTGGCTCAATCAGGCCCCTGATAAAAATGTCAGGGGGCTAGAATTTTCAAAGAAGCCAACCTAGCCACCTAACTCTGTAGATAGGCAGCGAGATCGCTTTGAAAATAGAATTCCCCTTGAGAACAGAACTCTCCCCCTGGCCACTGAATCTGGGCTCATCTGGTTTTATATATTCATTTTTGGAAAGAAGCCTTTCTGTTCTCTGGATACAGTCTGGCTGTCAGGCTTGTTGTTGCAATACAAATATACAGATCACTGCACCTGGGACCCAGTGTCCCAGGCAGGTAGAGGCTAGGCAAAATAATAGGAATTAGTTAGGTAATAGGATAGGAAGGAAAAGACAAAGAGGGAGTGGTGTCGGGTAACAAGAGGAGGGAGCTTGGAAAAGGGGAAGGAAGGGGCAAGGAGGCCCATTACTGCTACATAAAAACAGACGCCAACTCATGCGTTTTCAATTCTCACGTGTGATGCAGATAGCACTCAATGCCTCAGGCATCCAATCCGTAGGATTTACATCACACTCATTCCGAATAGGGGCGGCAACCACAGCTGCAGCATGTGGACTACCGGTGGAAGCTATTAAAGGAATCGGTAGATGGACATCAAAATGATACCTGACGTATATCAGGCCGGAATATTACTTTAAAGGCTAGATGCAATAACATACACTTTACTATTTCAGGCATATTACACCATATCCGACACATCTGGATCATCGGCCACTCCTTCGTCAGTCGGGCCATGGGAAGGGCAAAATGAGAGATCACCCTGGACTTGTTGCGGCAGAAAAGAGAAGCAGCGATCCTTGAAGCCCAAATTAAGGTATTTGACGTGGCCCAGAAACATGGCGATGAGAGGGATCCACTCAGCTTCATGGTCCAGCAGGACATGGCCCAGCGAACGCTGAACTATGTTATGGCTCACCCTCCAACTCACGCCGGCGCCAAAACGCCACCTCCCCCAGAACAACCCTCGCACCAGGAGGGAGCACGCCTCCCCTCACAGATAAAGAACAAAGAAATCAGACCTGAAATGCAAATTGCCACGAAAACTGAACGCCAAGACGGTGATCCACTGGCTCTAAATCGTACAGATGCATGGCAGCCAACTCACGAGCCAAGCACACGCCCCAAGCTAAACATTTCCACGCAACCGTGGATCCCAACATCCCATGGGCTACAGGAACGAGAAAAAACTGGGCAGCCACATTCAGGAAGGGCCCCAGCTGAACACCCCGAGCCTAAACTGGAGACAGTTAACCGACCACAACCTGAGCCAATGCACAACAGGAGTGATGTGCATAGTCAACCACAGTTCGCCCTGCAGGAGTACACCTAGATACGGCAAAGCAAAAATATGCAATTACATGGAAAGGGCGCCCGGGCATGATTTGGGACCAATTGATGCCAACTTTATTACATATGAGAAACAAATACCCCACACCACACAGAATAATCATACACTTAGGAGGAAATGATTTTACTATAACCCATAGCGTTGAATTAACACAAAAAATACAAAAAGACTGCATATCCATAGCAGAACTACTACCTAACACATGCATCGTATGGCCCTGCATCATCCCTAGACGCGTATGGAAAGGTGAAAGGTCACATATAGCTATCGAAAAGACAAGGTGCAAAATCAACAAATGGATGACTCACTTCGTGCCAGTCATAAAAGGATTCAGCTTAACCCACGAAATGATAGACGAACATTGCCCAGGCCTTTTCAGATCAGACGGTGTACATTTGTCGGATATCAGCCTGGATATTTTCAATTCCACCTTGCAAGACGCAATAGAAGCTATAGCTGACAGGGAAGGTGACAAGGAAGGCCGCAGCACAAAGCTGGGTGAGGTGTTCCCGGGGACAGAGGTTTCGTCACCGAGAGACCGTGGCGGGGTGACAAAAGGCTAAAGGGGACACAAAAGGAGTCCTCAAAGGGAGCATAACCTTGAGCAGTAAGAAGCCCCGGCATTTGGGGTCTACGGGAAGTACACCTCTCGCTTCTACGGCAGAGGAGGTGGGCAGCAAAACCATAGAAAGCTGAATTTGTCGGCCCCAAACCTCTGCGGAACGGGGCTCCGGCCAAAAACACATATTGACGGCGCCAACAAGCTAAGGCTTCAATGGCCGGGCTGGCGAGGACATGGAGACAAGGCAGAGCAAACAATATGGTCATAAGAACATAAGAACATAAGAAAATGCCATACTGGGTCAGACCAAGGGTCCATCAAGCCCAGCATCCTGTTTCCAACAGTGGCCAATCCAGGCCCTAAGAACCTGGCAAGTACAGGTCACCTCAGCCTTCCATAGATGCAGTTGTTTAATAACAAAGTTGTAAGTTTAAATTTGTTGTATATGTTTTAGCAAATTAAGCTTGTGCTGTGGCCTCAATATATCCCATAAGAAATGACCATGCTGGGTCAGACCAAGGGTCCATCAAGCCCAGCATCCTGTTTCCAACAGAGGCCAAACCAGGCCACAAGAACCTGGCAAATACCCAAACACCAAGAAGATCCCATGCTACTGATGCAATTAATAGCAGTGGCTATTCCCTAAGTAAACTTGATTAATAGCAGTTAATGGACTTCTCCTCCAAGAACTTATCCAAACCTTTTTTGAATCCGGCTACACTAACTGCACTAACCACATCCTCTGGCAACAAATTCCAGAGCTTTATTGTGCATTGAGTGAAAAAGAATTTTCTCTGATTAGTCTTAAATGTGCCCATAAAAGTTATTCTACTTGATATCCAAAACTTGGTTCTCTTCATTTGCGAGAAGGTATGGGGGGTAGGAAGGGAGGGGGTATTAGAAAGGAGGAGTGAACCTGCACATATTGAGAGTAATAGGAAAAGAATGAGGAGGTTGTTGGGCTGCTTGCTCTTGACTCGGTGAACGTTTCCTGTGCTCTGCTCACTCACGCTGTATTTCACAAACCAATTACTAGCGCGGGCCTAGGCAAAAATTGTAGACAAGAAATACTAGACTGCATTCTCCACATACAAATTGCAAGAATGCACACTGGGCAAAGCGATTTACTCATGTTGCAAAGACTAATTTATTTTCCTTTGCTGATTATGCAAAAGATAGAACATAAACTTATAGCACGCTCTGCTGAGAGAGACTCAATTTTAAAATAAAACCACAGCCACACTACGTTCTTCAAAATTAACCAACAATCTATTTTGGATTGTGGTACCTATGGGGCAGGAGCGACTGGGGATCGCTCTTGCCACATTATGGGACCCAGGGATAGATGATGGTAAGCGGAATGATGAGCGAGGGAGGGCTGGGGGCCTGCAAGAGAGAAGGTACACAGTGTTTATCAGCCAGGGTGGCAGGGAGAAAACCTGCTGATGTGCTGGGGAAAGGGAAGGGTGGCTGAAGGCACTGTTAATTTGTGACTATGTGGGACTCCGGCTGGGGGATTCTCTTGGGGGGGAGGCAGTCTCTCAGGGCTTGATGGCACTTTGCAGTATACACTAAAATGTTTTAAGATGAGCTAAGACACATTAATCATTTTCATGTCTGCTCAGCACTTGTAGTGAAATGAAATGAAAAACATGAAAAAAAACAAAACAGTAAAATGAAACAAAACATTTTTATATTCCTAAAAAGAAACAATGGCAGTCTACACTGTGGAGTTCTGTCAGTGGGTAGCATAAGGACAGATTTAAACTAGAATCAAACGATCCTTCGCTTCCTCTTTGGAGAAGTGGGGAAGGGAGTATGAGGGAGTCTGGCAAGTGCATATTAAGAAAAAAACACCCAAAACCGCACCTGCTGTCCTATAATTGAGAAACCAAACAAACAAAAGTAGAACAGCTTGGATCTACAATCCCAAATATTTTACCCTTTATTCCATCAATGAGAAATTTTTTATTTTAAAGAAACTCTTAATATCAAGATTAAATGCACATATAAATTTTGAAAACCATCCTCACGTCCACACTTACGCCACACTTGCAAAAAAAAAAACAAAACCCATTCATTTTTCTTTAAAATAAAAAATTTCTCATTGGTTGAATAAAAGGTAATATATTTGGGGTTGTAGATCCAGCCTGTTCTACTTTTGTTTGCTTGGTTTAAGTCCATATTCAGGACAAATTGGCAAAAAACAGAATCTTCGGAAGATCTGGAATCATTCATCACTGTCCGGATCCAGATTGATCGCTGCCCTACAGAACCCTGACATGAGAAGACTGACATGAGAAGACTGGCAGGACACAGCAGACCAGAACCCTCACCTGAGCCCAGGCGGTCGGATGCAATCCAGAGGCGACCAGCTCAAGCACTAAAGAAGAAACTCTGCTGCAGAGGCTGCTTCTTCAGTGGGCCAGCAGACTTAGATACCAGGGTCCTGTCCAGTCAGACCGAAATAGCTGAGATCATATTTCTCAGGTAATGAAGCCCCAGTCCTAGGAGAGGGCATAGATTTTGGACAAGAATGACACAGCCTTTCATCCTTGCAACAGTTATCAGGCGTACACCCATCCCATTTAGTGATCTAACTCAACATTTCTGGGAGGAGGGCAGAATTCCTTGAGCTGGAATGATTGATCCTCAGTTGCTCACATTGCTGGCACCACAATTAAAATATTTTGCTGGGCGAAAGTGGATCTTTTGGGTCATCCGGTGTCATTTTGGATTTCGGTGGCCACAGGGCAGGACCAAGCATGGATCGCTCTGCGCAATTCAGATCTGATTGGGCTGGGCTAGAGAGGGGAATGGGAAAACAACATGGAGGAGTTTTTTTTGGGGGGGGGGGGGGGGTTTCCTGTGTGGGGGTGGAGTTTTGAGGTCGGGTGTAGGACTACTGCAGGATGGAGCAGTGATGTTCCAGGGGAAACTAAGAGTGTGTGTTTGTGTGTGTGGGGGGTGTCATGCTTTTGCAGGAGCATTTGGTGCTCAGCAGGGGACTGGCTTTATCTGAAGGGGAGGGGGGAGAATAGGGACATAGTTTGAACTAGTGCCCCTTTAAGGTTCGCAAGGGTGCTCAGCCCGAGAGCACTGATAGGCAAATTAACCTCAAGAGGGTGTAGTTAAGTTTCTAAGGAATAATTCAGATTGCAAAGTTTATCATGATTGATTGATTGATTGATTTAGAGAGTTTTATATACCGTTGTTTGGAAATGTCAAAGTAACGCCATCACAACGGTTTACTGATAAGATAATAGGGATAAAGGGGGTTGACAACGGGTGAACGACATATGATCCGTATATTAATTGAGCTGGTTTATTTACATTTTCCTGCTCATTAATAGTTTTAGTGGGCCTTTTTTATATATATATATCAGCAATGCTCATTCAAACCCTTATGGACACACCAGCTCCCTGCTGAGTAGATATATAATAAGAAGACTACCCTATGTTCTTTGCACCCACTTGCACCTGTTATTCGGTGCGTGTAGTTTTGCCAAGAGAACTTATGTGCATTCTTTTTAAAGAGAAAAGTATGTGCATAAGTCCCAACCCTGCCCAGCCTTCCCCCTCCCCCCATGAAATTACCCGAAGGGCCATTTCTGTGAGTATAGCAATACTTCACCCTCTGTGAGATCAACAGTACCTGAGGGCTATAAAAGTCAAAGGAGATCATAATGGTTGCCAAAGCCGAAATCTATAACTAACTAGTTGAATGATAAAACTGAGGTAACCAAAGGACATTTGCTATGAAGAGGGACTACTGGCTTTTTGTGATGTGAGACCTGCCAAGGTTTAATGGTTCTGCTTTTCTGTAAGTCTGTATCTCACCTCGAGAGAGAGGCGGTGAAGTTTAACTCTGCAGGGATAAATAGGAGACACCCCCCCCCCCGCACAGTACTTTCCAAAGCAACAGAAAATAATAACTGCCAGTGCCACTGCCGCTTCCAGAAAAGCAGGGAACACATTTATTACCGCAGCAACATCCCTCACTGTTTTGAAGTCAGTAACTGTACCTTCAAACAATGTTCCTCTCATTTATTTTATTTTTAGCTTTCTGTTTGCTTTCCGCTGCCAGTTTGACGAGTACAGGCTACTCGAGGCTCTCCCAGAAGAACCCGCACTGGTAATTAGTTCTGAACATGAAAGGCAGGATTTCTCCAGGGCCTTGCTCTTTTGTTGACCATGCTGTGGAGCCATATCCAGCACAAAGCAGGATTTTACAAAGGTGCAGGCATCGCTTACATCGCTGGTATGAATGTGGAGCTTCAGATGCCCTCAGATCTCCTGCATGGTGGTGTTTGCTTAGCAGAAGTGTGTGCCCATACTGCAGTAAGCCCACATGATATATTCATTCAAGAGATACTGCTTGGGTACTGCTTGGACAGCTATACCAACCAAAGGCAACAGGGAAAAATAGATCCTTTGTGTAACCTGGAACCAAATTACCATAACAAGGGACTTACCCGTGATCAAATTGTACATGAACCACAAGCTTTATGTGAGCCGATTTCCTTATTGCGTAATTGTCGGGTAGAATCAGAGTGGACTAATTGATCCTTTAAGTTAGTGCCTCGTGTGTAAGCAAATCGTGGTATTTGTTGGAATTCAGGGTGCAGTTGTATAATGTGCCAGTAAGAACTGATGATCTGTTTCATTTTCTGTGTCGATGTGAACGGGAGTACGCATGTAAGTTTGTCCTCCTCATTGGTAATTTTAGGTAAGAACAGCCACTCTCTATGTGCAAACTTGGCTCTAGTGTATTCCCTTTTAATGCTACTTTCTGGATAACCTCTCTTGAGGAACCTTTCTCCAAGAGACCGAGCTTGAGTCTTAAATTCTATGTCAGTGGTGCAAAGACGTCATATCCGGAAAAACTGGCTCATTGGTAAATTCTCACATAAAGCTTGTGGTTCATGTACAGTTTGCAAGATTATGATAGAAACATCAGCCATCTGGTTTTCTAAACTGAATTGGACACATATATTGAGACAACATACAGGGGTAGATTTTCAAACCGCGCGAATTGACGTACTTTTGCTGGCGCATCAGGCGCAAGCAAAAGTACGCGGGAGTTTAGTAGATACGCGCGTAGCCGCGTGTATCCGCTAAAATCCTGGATCGGCGCGCGCAAGGCTATCGATTCCGTATAGCCAGCGTGCGCCGAGCCGCGCAGCCTACCCCCGTTCCCTCCGAGGCCGCTCCGAAATCGGAGCGGCCTTGGAGGGAACTTTCTTTTGCCCTCCCCTCACCTTCCCCTACCTAACCCACCCGCCCGGCCCTGTCTAAACCCCCCCCTTACCTTTGTCGGGGGATTTACGCCTCCCGGAGGGAGACGTAAATCACCGCGCGCCAGCGGGCCGCTTGTGCGCCGGGACGCGACCTGGGGGTGGGTACGGAGGGCACGGCCACGCCCCGGGCCGTAACCACGCCCCCAGGCCCGCCCCCAAAACGCTGCCGACACGCCCCCAAAATGCCGCGCCGACCGGGCCCGCCCCTGACACGCCCCCCTCGCCAAACTCCGGGACTTACGCGAGTCCCGGGGCTCTGCGCGCGCCGGTAGGCCTATGTAAAATAGGCGCACCGGCGCGCAGGGCCCTGCTCGCCTAAATCCGCCCGGATTTAGGCGAGCAGGGCTCTTAAAATCCACCCCAATGATTGTACATCAGAAGGTGTAATATACATCATACAATGTCCTTGCAAATTCCTATATATAGGCAAGACGAGATGAGCCTTGAAGACTAGACTGATTGAACATAAATCTTGTTTAAATAAGGCACAGATTTCAGCTCCTCTTCTATCACACTGTTTGGAGCACTCACATAGCTTTGATTCCTTAAGGGCATGTGTTTTAGCACAATTCCTCCCCTCTTGGCATGGTGGAGATTTCAACACCCTGCTACTGCAGGAAGAGCAGCGCTGGATTCATCAACTCAACACAGTTCAACCTGAAGGTCTTAATTCCACTCTAGAGTTACAAGTTTTTCTCAGTTGAATCATTAAAGATACACTTGCATTCAAGTATCACCTGGATAAGCATTGGTATGCAGCCCTACATTTGTTTACTCATGGTGGTCATGACGAAGGCGTTCTGTGATGTCATTCCGCTAAAATTTGCGCAGGCTATTTAATCATCAATACCTGAGCATTGCGGTCTCTGTCCCGTTTCTTTAAGATGTTTCCGTGAGACTACCGGTCCACTACAAGCAGGTCGGCTCGTCTACGCATTCAACTAAGTATTTGCAGTTATATATTTACAATTACTACGTTTTTACCTGACTCTCTGCTATTCGTTTTGCTTCGTAGACAACTACCCCTGATGAAGCTGCAGCTCCGCAGCAAAACACCGGCCGCTGTCGGGTTGATCACATTAAGCTGATAAAGTCAGAGGAGTCTTGTAAACAGTGCTGAGGCGTTTCTGCCACAGAATCATACTGCATTTTAAATCCTCAATGGGACATTTGGGACAGACATAAAAATTGAAATTTATTCTAATAGGCTGGTCAAGCCAAGAGAGTTGGAAGAGATAACATTCGTTGGTTCAAAAATATCAGACCACTTTTGATATAATAATACACAGCCGCCTAGCCGCAAATGATGTGCAGACCGGACGGTTCAGGTCCAAGGGATTGAACACGTCGACAGGCTTGCTGATGCGGCGTATATAAAATTTATAAAATTTACTAAATTGCTTTGGTTCGAGCTGCATTATACATTACCCTCAGGAGCCTTTTGTTTACTACTTAGTTGGATTATAGGTCCTAATTGTGCTCTTTGTTTGGAGATATTTGTCTATTATTACTCCCAGATCTCTTGCTTGTGTGATTAGGATGTTAGTGTGGGACTGCTGACGGGTGTCACAGTCTTCTGGTGAAATAAGGAGTTCCGTTTTAGCAGAATTAAGTACCAGGTTAAGGCCAGTGAGGAGGAGGTTTATTGCTTGCAGACAGTTGTCCCAACACTTGAGTGTTTTTTTAAGGGATTCAGTTATAGGGATCAGAATTTGTACGTCGTTGACGTATATGTAGTATTTCAGTTTTAAGTTTGTAAGCAGTTGGCAGAGGGGAAGGAGGTAGATATTGAAGAGGATGGGAGATAGGGAGGAGCCCTGGGGAACTCCTAGTGGAGAATTGATGTGTGGGGACTCCTTATTGTTGACTTTGACTTTATAGCCTCTATTGCTGAGAAAGGAGTCAAACCATCTAAGGGCTGTTCCTGTTATCCCTATGTCTGATAGTCGATTTAATAGGATGGAGTGGTTTACTGTGTCGAACGCCGCAGAGATATCGAGAACCACTAGTAAGAAGGAATGCCCTTTTTCTAGGCCCATGATAAGGTGGTCTGTGAGGGAGATGAGAAGGGTTTCAGTGCTTAGCGATTTGCGGAATCCGTATTGCATAGCGTGGAGTATTTTATGTTCTTCAAGATACTCCGATAGTCGACTATTGACTACTTTTTCCATGATCTTGGCTACAAAAGGCAGGTTGGAGATAGGGCGGAAATTGTTAGGGTCTCTAGGATCCAAGTTCGGTTTCTTGAGTAGGGGTTTGATAGTGGCAAGTTTTAGAGCATCCGGGAAGATTCCTTGTGAAAGTGAGCAGTTTATAATATCGGCCGGATATTTAGAGATAGAGTCCGGCACCAATAGGAGTAGTTTAGCTGGGATGTGGTCGTACGGATGAGTGGAGGGTTTCATTCTCTTTAGAATGGTTTCGATCTCCATAGCGGAAATGGGTTCAAATGATTCAAATGAGGCTTCCATGTTTGAAAAAGAAGATGAGGAACTGGGCGGGGGGTTAGAGCTAGGTGGTAGACGTGTTCGTAGGTTAGAGATTTTGCTCTGGAAGAAGGTTACGAGTTCATTGGCTTTCAATTGCGCTTGGTCATCCGGGATGGATGGGGTGGTGGTTTTAGTGAGTTCCAATACGTAAGAGAATAGTGCCTTCGCATCAAATACAAGGTCGTGGATTCTGAGAGCATAAAAATCTCTTTTTGTTTGTAGTGTTGCGTTTCTGTAGAAGTGGAGAGCGGATTTGTAGGTAGCTAGAGTGCAAGGATTGGGGGCCTTTCGCCATTTGTTTTCTTTCTGTCTAAGGTCTTGCTTTAATGATCGGAGCTCATTGGAGAACGACGACATAGTTGTTTGTTTTTTTGAGTTGAGTTGATTTTTTTTGTCGAGAGGGGGGCATAAATTATTAGCTACTGCTTCAGTGATGCTGTGCCATGAGAGCAGGGCTGAGTTAGGGTTTGAGATGTCAAAGTTAGGAAGTTCTTTGGCCAGGTATTTGCTGAGGACCTCTGAAGTGCAAGATTTCCTGTAGTGAAATATAGATTGGGGGGGTGAGATAAAGAGCTTCCTTTCATCTTGAGGGTGGTGGAGATCAGTGAGTTGTCAGACCATGGGACTGGGAGGCATATGGGGGGTGTGGACTGTATGAAACTGGAGTTAATGAAGAGGTCGAGCGTGTGTCCGGCTTTATGCGTGGGCTTGTTTATAATTTGCTTGAAGCCCATGGCCATGAGGGAGATTAGGAATGCTTCGCAGTTAGTTGAGAGGGGGGTCGAGTCAATGTGCAGATTGAAATCCCCTAAGATTATGGTTGGGGAGTCCAAGTTTAAGTATTTAGCTATGGTTTCAACCATGGGGGAGGCATCTGAGTCTAAAATTCCTGGTGGAGCGTATATGAGGAGGATTTGGAGCGAATTGGATTTGAAAAGGCCAGCCTCTAGCTTGGATGCCGTCTTGGTTGCTTGTAGGGTTAGACTCAGTTCTTTTTTGGCAGCTAAAAAGAGGTCACCGCCTTTTTTTCTTTGTCTGGGAAGTGAGAAGAAATCATATAAATGAGTAGGGAGCTGATTTATCAAGGCTATATCCGTCAGTTTGAGCCAGGTTTCCGTTATAGCACAGATGTCTGGCTTAGAGTCAAGAAGATAGTCATTGAGGATATGTGTTTTCTTGGTGAGTGATTGAGCATTGAAGAGAGTCAGTGTGAATAGAGCAAGGCCTAGGAGTTGGGTAACGGGGGAGATCATGATTGGGATAAGGGTTCTGTTGGAGCAAATCCGGAGCTGCGTGGGTGATTTCTCCCTGGTGAGGAAGTTATGGTGTAAGATGGGTATTGAATAGCCTTGTGTCATGCTGTCTTCTTGAGTGGTCAGGTAGCAGAATAAAGTATAATGTAGAGTGGTGGTGTCTGCTGGAGAGCTGGGAGGGAGAAAGGATAGTGATTTAGGGTCCGTCAGTTCTTGAACTGTTAATGAATCCTTCTGTTAGGAAGCTGAGTAGGAAGTCCGAAGCAGAGAGAGAATCCGTTGACTAGAAGATTAGAGGTGAGAGATTGTAACTGCTTATTACTGGACAGAGTACTGGGGCACACTAAGGGGCACACAAAGGGGCAGGCTCCTTTGTTGCGCACCTTCGGCGCGCAGCGCTGAGGTGCTTGCCCTGATATAAAGGGCTGCTGCTAAGATGGTGGTTCTCGGCCTACGATTGGCTGGAGGTGGAGGTGTGGGCGCGATTTCGGTTGGTCTGGAGGCGGCGTAGGCCGGTCGTCGGTGCGGTGAGGTAAGCTCGGGGGCCTCTTACCCCAATGAAAGTCGCCGTACAATGAGAGTCTCCTGACCCTGTACTGCTTTGCTGTAGCGAGGAAAAGGATAAAGCGGGCTTTTCCTGCTGAGGAAAGGATAGGATAGGAAAGGATAGGATAGGAAGATAATGGGGTGCAATAAGTGATGTACAAACCACTGACATTTTTTCGGGATATAGAATTATCCAACTCTGTCCCACAGAATTTATGGTCTTCCTTGTGCATTCCCCTGCTAGTGGAGGAACCATGGAGAAAGGAATAGCACGTAAAATAATTTGGAGGTTGCTGAAGCGCTCCCATGGTCCCCGTTATCACACAGGGTGGGGTTAGCAGCAGCCTCGACATAGGAACTGACATTCATTTCAGGCTCCCTTGAGCTCTTCCCTGATTGATGCAGGAGTTATCTGGCTTTTGACTGTTCACATGCTAGATAGAAAGAGAAGCACAGCTCTTGTACTGTACTAAGGGAGAAAACTCTTCTGCACCGCGTAGAACAAACAGCATTAAGGAGCTTTCATTCTGAAGAGATGTTAGGGAACGAACATGCAGCATAAATCCATACAGCGAGGAAGGGGAAATGATAGTGCAGATTACTGCTGGGAGTTTGCAAGCTGTCCCCAGGATAGACTGACACCTGCGAGAGATTCACTGCAGTTCCTTCTCTTTCTGAAGCACTGGCTTCATCTGAACAGCATCAGTGGACACTGTAATAAACAAGAATCTATATTCACTCCAGGCTTACTTTAAATTTAATGCAGGAACCTTTGTGAGGCACCTAAAGCTCTCCAACCTCTGAGGGTCCAGGAGACCACATACTGTACAGAGAAGCTGGTAATACTGTAATTTGGCATGGAGAGGCAGGAGCCTGGCAATGCTTCTTGTTTTGGACAAATCTCAGACCAGCTCGCTCCTGTTTTCACATTGTAGATTGTACCTGGGCATGCTGGGATTTGAAGTCCCTTGTACTGCCTTAGAGCCATGCAGGGCTTTTGTGAACTGTGGCTGACACTTGCTAACAGAAATTTTCATGGAGTAAGGATCCACTACTTTTTATGTGCAAAACTTTAGAAAATTTACCTGCAAGTGAGACTCCCACAGCAGTGATCGTCACTGTGAATTGGCACAGACACAGTTCCTATCAGAAGACAGGCATATGAAAAAGCGTCACCTCCCTTCCTTCCTAGCAGCTCTCTCTTCTCTGCTGCTTCTTTTAACTCTCTCACCCCACTCTCCATGGTACTTCCATTCCTGCATCTCTGGGCTCTCTCCCCCTGCTCTCCATCCCTCTCTCTGCTCTGCGTCCCACTTTCCCCTCACTCACTACTTTCTATGCTCCCAGCCTCACTCCCTCTGGGCTCCTCCATTCCTGCATCTCTGGGCTCTCTTCCTTTGCTCTCCATCTCTCTCTCTGCTCTGTATCCCACTCTCCATTCACTCACTACTTTCTATGCCTGCTAGCCTCACTTCCTCTGGGCTCTCTCCCATGTTCTCTATCCCTCTCTCTGCTCTGTATCCCACTCTCCCTTCACTCACTACTTTCTATACCTTCCAGCCTCACTCCTTCTGGGCTCTTCCATTTCTGCATCTCTGGGCTCTCTCCCTCTGCTCTCCATCCCTCTCTCTGCTCTGTATCCCACTCTCTCCTCACTCACTATTTTCTATACCTCCCAGCCTCACTCCCTCTGGGCTCCTCCATTCCTGCATCGCTGGGCTCTCTCTCCTTCCAGTTCATCCCTCTCTCCACTCTGTATCCCACTCTCGCCCCTACTTTCTATGCCTCCCAGCTTTACTCTCCTGGATTCCTCCATTCCTGCATCTCTGGGCTCTCTCCCCCTATCCCTGGTCTATATCCTTTCTATGCCTCCCAGCTTCTCTCTCCCTGGGTCCATGCTGCCTGTGGATCCCTCTCCCCACTCTTAATGCTTTTCTCTTTCTCTGTGTTTCCTTCTCACTTGCCAGGGTGTGTGGCTCCTGAGTGTTTGTACTTCGCAGTCTCTAAGCTGGAAATTGCCATCTCCAGATCTGTCTCTCTCCCTTCCAATCCTATTTTTCCAGAACCACTCTGCTTAGTCCTGTCTCAGCCCTCCATTCTCCCATCTCTTTACCTCATCCCCCCTTACTCTCAGCCACATGTCTCACCCATTCCTCCATGTGCTCTGTCCCAGATCAGGGAGGCAAGAGACAGGACAGAAGTCAGACACCTTTTAAAGTATCTTGGAGAAGGCAGCAGCCTGGTTACTGTACTCTCACCATGTCACTGAGACCCCTCCTCACATTCACAGGCTCTGATCCCATCTCTGTCACTCTCACCATGTCACTGAGACCCCTCCTCACATTCACAGCTCTAAACTCATCTCTGTCACTCTCACTATGTCACTTAGACCCTTCTTCACACTCACAGCTCTAATCCCATCTGTCACTCTCACCTTGTCACTGAGAAACCTCCTCATATTCACAGCTATAATCCCAACTCTCACCATGTCACTGAGACCCTTCCTCACATTCACAGGCTCTACCATCTCTGTCACTCTCACTGTGCCATGGAGACCCCTCCTCACATTCACAGACTCTAATCTCAACTCTCACCATGTCTCTGAGACCCTTCCTCACACTCACAGCTCTAATCCAATCTCTGTCACTCTCACCCTGTCACTGAGACCCCTCCTCACATTCACAGGCTCTAATCTATCTCTGTCACTCTCACCATGTCTTCGAGACCCATCCTCACATTCAGAGGCTCTGATCCCATCTCTCGGCCACTGATACTTACACTATTTTCTTTTCAAGTCTCCTAAATCATTTTTAAATTGTGATTTTGTAATTGCTGCAATAGTACCTTTTCGTCACAAAATTAGCCCAGCTCTAGAAATCCCATCACATATTACATACAATAAATCTGATCATCATAGCTCACACGCAGTGCTCTCTGATTTATTTCTTCACTCTTGTTTACCGCTCATTCAGAGAAATCTCTGGTTGGTGCCGTTTATAACTAATATATCCAAACCGAAGCAACATAAAGCAGCAGCAAATCTACAGTAATCATCTGGTTAAAATGAAACCCATCACATAAAGAATGAAGGAGAAATTTCTATTCAGCAGAAGGGCATAGGAACGTATAGGTCAGGTCTCTTTCAAACGGCTGAGATGGAGAAAGACAACATTTCACCTTTGGATGAAAGGACTGATAATTTGCCTCTAATCTCCGCTCTCTGGTGCTAAATCCCTAAGCTCTGAGTGCAGCTTTTCCTCACTACCTTGACCGTTGGCACTTGGAATAAAGACTCTGAGGTGGACCGAGGACTTCTATTTGGTCTATAAATCTGGGCCAAAAGTTGTAAATACCTCGCTCCCTCACCATGCGCAACCTTAAGCATTGAGCACATTCCCTTAAACTGGGCTCTTATCCGGACTGGTAACAATGTGGAGGCTGCACTAACTCTCCTCGGGCATGACAAAATTAGCCTTGCTGCCGTATTTTTAACTGGGAACCTCAGCAAAAGTGCACTGCAGTAATCTAACATTGGTAGCAATCGAACCCGGCCCTCCCCCCTCAGAATTCTCTTTAGTTATCTGAATTTTAAAAATATCCTTTTCAGCAGCGTTGAGAGAGAGAGAGAGAGAGAGAGAGAGAGAGAGGCATCAAATTGCAGAAGTCATCACACCCCACTCCTAAATTTCTAACACTACACACCCTCCAGATTAAGCTACAGTGGGCGCATTGCTGTACCCCTGCCCTGATGTAAGACCATTCCATTGTGCCACATTTAAAAAGGGATGGGTGTCTCCGAAACCACTGCACCAACACAAAATGAGCCCAGCTCTAGAAATCATGCAAGAAATCTGATTGTCCCCCTCTGATCCATTTAATGCTTTCATGGAGATCTGCACATTCATCATCTCCCAGATCTCACATCACAGCCCTGAGCTTGGCTCTCTCATTCCCAGGCTGGCACAGAGCGGATTCTCAGAGCTCCGGCATTTTTACCTCCTGTGTTGAGACCCGGATAGAAATAGGGCCGGAGTTTCTCAGTGAAGGTGTGGGTGAAGGTGAAGAGATGAGATTTCTCATCTGCATCGTAAAATGAGACCTTTCCTGCCTGATAGTCCAGGAGGATCCCCATTGCCCGGGGTCTCACGCTCAGGGGGAGCTGGGACCAGAGGGAGGTGCAGGCCTTGTATTCTCCATCCCTCAGTATCACTGCCCAGAATCCATTCTCAGGTGTTAGTGTGAACTTCCCCTTCCTGCTCACAGAATCTTTACAAACCCCCAATATCCAGTCAGTCTTGTCTCCCACCTCCACCTCCCAGTAATGTCTCCCTGAGGTGAAGCCCTCACGCCCCAGCACATTGACATAAGTATCAAATCTCTGGGGAGAGTCAGGCAGGTTCTGACTTCTGCCTCCCTGTCTGACGCTTTTCCCATCCTCGGACAGGACGAGCCATGGATTTGCAGTCTCAGGATCCAGAGTCACATCCACTGCAGGGAAGAGACATATTAATAAACATGAGCACACACTTCTCATTGGCTCCTCACACACCCACCTCTAACCCTCACTGAATGCTTCCTCACGTACGTTCATTAAGAGAAGCTCTGCTATTGGCTGTCACTCACTGACAGGCTTGCAGAAAACAACATTCTTATTGGCAAATAGATCTGTGCTCCATCCTATTGGTCTTACAGCTCTGCTGAGTGAATGCATGAAAGAAAGATTCTCATTGGCTTATTCATGCACAGGCTGCATAAAACAAGTCTCCTCATTGGCTCCCCATAGCACAGTACAATAAGCTCAGCCTCTTACTGATCCCTGTAGGGCTGCAGTGCTCCTGTAACTGATGAGTGATTAGCAACGGGCTCCACTGTGCAATTAATTACCCAGGCTCATTCCCCATTGGTTTTCTTTTTAAACTTTTTCATCTTCTTCAGAGGGGCCCTGAGCAGCTCCTGTAATCCTGGAGCTCTTCAACAATAAAGGATGGTTCCCTGTACGTACCAGGATCAGTCCAGGCTGCTGGGTTATGCCTCCTCTCCAGCAGATGGAGTCAGAGAGAAAACTGAAAGCACCCCCTAGATATACCGGTGTGCCACCTGTGATCCCCCAGTATAATCTCTGACTCCAGCAGATTGAGAGGCATAACCTGTGGTCCTGGCCTGGTCAGTTTGACGGTACTGGGAAAAAAACCCAAAACATAATAATAGTACTTTGGGGACAAGATCAAGTAGTCTCTTCCCTTCTCTTGTTGTGTTATTCTTTCTCAGACTGTCTTTTTCTCTCACTATCTTTTGTAGTGCAGGAGCTTAAAGCGAGGCAGGCACAGAGGGCACTGCCCTCTTAAATTCCCCGGTATAGCGTGTCCATGAGGCTGGGGGAGAGTTCACCAGTGGGCCAGTCACCCTCCCCCCCATTTTCCAGGGCTCCAGCCCTGAAGGGGGTTTAAGAAGGAGAGCAAATTAAAAAAAAAAAAAAAGAGTCCTTGCTCTGGAGCCACTTAAGACCTGTTGGTGACAGGCAGTGAGCTCTTTGTTCGGTTAGCCCCGGCCTGCCAGTGCCTCTAAGGACGCCGGAGGGGGTGGCTGTGTCATCCGGCGCAATTTTCTGGTAAGGGTTACTTACCTTCTTTTTGGCGCGCTTTTCTGTCAGTTCCTCTGTCGCTGCGATGCCGTGCTCTTCGGCCTGCACGGCCTGTGGGGGGGGCAGGGGCGCAACTCTCCCGGGAGGGTCTCTGCTCCCGATGTCTTCCCGGGGGCGAGGGACCCTCCCGGGGGCCGAGCGCTGCCCGCAGCGATTCTTCTCTTCCCCCGGCATCGCGGCAGCGCACAGCTCCGAGCAACCGTTCTTCGGCCCCTCCTCCTTCGGGGAGGAGAGCGGCGGCCATCTTGGCCACGCGGCAGGCGGACCAGTTGGCTTCGGAGGAGGAAACCTCCCCTCCTCCTTCCCCTCCCGACCTGAGCCCGCGCCCACAGTGCGATTTGGAGGACTTTGGAGCCCCCCTTCCCCCAGGCTCACAGAAAAAGGATTTAAAAAGGTTGGTGCCGTTTTCCTCTGAGTTTGTGCTCCTAATGCACAAAGCTTTTTTACAGGCAGAGTCTGGTTGGGAGGCAGAAGGTCTCTCTCCCCCGAAGGTTCCCAAGACTTCTTTGATTCAGGAGACCCCGCCAGGGCTGGGATCCACAGGGACACATGTCACCTGCCTGCAGGGGGGGGGGGTGCCGGGAGTTCGGGGGACTTGGGAGCCGCTCCGGATTCTCCGGGGGCACCGGACTTGCAGGCAGCGGACGACCAGGGGGCCGTAGAGGGGGACGACCCCCAGGTGCTACGTTTATTTGGGAAGGATGAGTTAAGTTTCCTCATCCTCCATGTCCTGCAAGAGCTGGAGCTGACAGCTCCACCTCCCAATGCGGACACATCCACGGGGGATATTGCTATGGCAGGCCTTCGGGCCCCCCCTCAGACTTTCCCTTTACATCCCAAGGTTTTGCAAATTGTTTCAAGGGAATGGGAACTGCCGGAGGCTTCCCTGCAGGTGAACAGGGCCATGGAAAAATTATATCCTTTGCCCGTGGAATCTTTGAATCTTTTTAAGACGCCCGCGGTGGATTCAGCTGTCACGGCCGTGGTCAAGCATACGACTATCCCGGTTACGTGGGGAATAGCCTTGAAGGATCTCCAAGACTGCAAGTTGGAGGTCTTACTGAAACGCATTTTTGATGTGGCGGCCTTGGGTGTCCGGGCAGCCGCGTGCAGCAGCCTCGTCCAGAGGGCCAACCTGCGCTGGGTCCAACAGCTCCTGACGGCGCAGGAGCTTCCTCCGGCTGAGGCGGAGCAGGCAAATTGCGTTGAAGCGGCAGTCGCTTACACAGCGGATGCTTTATATGATTTGCTGCGCACTTCAGCGTGAATTATGTCCTCGGCAGTTTCAGCAAGGAGGTTGTTGTGGCTCCGTCGTTGGTCGGCAGACGCCACCTCCAAGGCCAGGTTAGGCTCCTTCCCCTTTAAGGGCAAGTTGCTATTTGGCAAGGAATTAGATCAGCTCATTAAGGACCTGGGAGATAACAAAGTGTACAAATTGCCCGAGGACAAGCCCTGTCAGTCTCGGCCCTTCGGGAATACCAGGGCTCGTTTCCGGGGTCAACGGCGTTTCCGTATGGGTAGAGGTGGTTCCTTTCCCCAGAAGCATCAGCTCACAAGGTCCCAGTCCTGGTCTTCTTCCTTTCGTGGTAGGCGGCCTCCGCGGGGAGGGGCCTTGCAAGGATTCGCTGCTGGCAAGCCCGCTCAATGAAGGCGCGCAGACCCATTCCTCTGTTCTTTTAATCGGAGGTCGGCTGTCCCGGTTCTGGGAGGAGTGGGTCAAAATAACTTCGGATCAATGGGTGCGCGACGTGGTTCGGCACGGTTACGAGTTGGATTTTGCACGTTCCCTCCGGGATCTCTTTATGATATCGCCGTGCGGTCCTCCGGAGAAACAGCAAGCTATAGTTCAAACCGTCAACCACTTGCAAGCCATGGGAGCGGTGGTCCCGGTCCCACCGGACGAGGTCAAGACAGGTCGGTATTCCATATACTTCCTGGTTCCCAAGAAGGAGGGCACCTTCAGGCCGATCTTGGATCTAAAAGGCGTGAACAAGGCATTACGCGTGCCTCGTTTTCGGATGGAGACGCTACAGTCTGTTATTGCGGCCGTCCACAAGGGAGAGTTTTTGGCTTCTTTGGACCTGACCGAGGTGTATCTTCACATCGGTATCCAAGAGCGGCATCAAAGGTACTTGAGGTTCATGGTGTTGGGGCGTCATTACCAATTTTGTGCCCTTCCATTCGGGCTGGCGACCGCTCCTCGGGTATTCACCAAGGTTCTCGTAGTGGTTGCGGCTTCCCTCCGTCGTCAAGGAGTTCTTGTGCATCCCTATCTCGACGATTGGCTCATCCGGGCGAAGTCGCAAGAGTCTTGCAAACGGGCGGTTTCCTTGGTGGTGCGTCAACTCCAGTTGTTGGGTTGGGTAGTCAACTTCGCGAAGAGCCGACTCGAGCCGACCCAACAGTTGGAATTTTTGGGCGCTCGGTTCAATACCCTAGAGGGCAAGGTCTTTCTCCCACATCAACACATGCTCAATCTCATGGCACAGGTGCGGCGCCTGATGGACCTTCCCATTCCTACGGCTTGGGATTATTTACAGATCATTGGTCATATGGTGTCTACTACGGAGATGGTGCCATGGGCTTTTGCGCATATGCGGCCGTTACAAACAGCACTGCTTTCTCGTTGGGATCCCAGGTCCGAGGATTACGGCCTGGAGCTGCCCTTGATGGACCCGGCCCGCTCCAGTCTCTCCTGGTGGCTAACTCCCGGTCATCTCCTGCAGGGAGTGGACCTGGAGCCTCCGTCTTGGATAGTGGTGACGACGGATGCCAGCCTTTCCGGCTGGGGGGCGGTCTGTCAGTCCCGAGCAGTCCAGGGCACCTGGACAGCGCTCCAGTCGACTTGGTCCATCAATCGCTTGGAGACCAGAGCGGTACGTCTAGCCTTACGCCGCCTCCTTCCGATCGTGCGTGGCCGAGTGGTCCGGATTCTGTCGGACAATGCGACTACAGTGGCGTACATAAATCGGCAAGGCGGCACAAAGAATCGGGCGGTGGCGACAGAGGCGGCATTGCTGATGAGCTGGGCGGAATGACACTTGTTGCGGATTGCAGCCACCCACATAGCCGACGTGGACAACGTGCAGGCAGATTACCTCAGTTGACAGCATCTAGATCCAGGAGAATGGGAGCTGTCGGCGAAGGCGATGCATCTCATCACCCAGCGTTGGGGGACTCCGCCCTTGGATCTGATGGCGACTCGGCTAAATGCGAAAGCGGCGCGTTTCTTCAGCTGACGACGGGAACACGGGTCGGAAGGCGTGGACGCGTTGGTGCTTCCGTGGCCCCATCGAATCCTTCTTTAGGTGTTTCCTCCGTGGCCCCTTGTGGGAAAGGTGTTACGGCGCATAGAGGATCACCAAGGTATGGTGATTCTTGTAGCTCCGGAATGGCCGCGCAGTCCATGGTTTGCGGGTCTCGTCAACCAGGCGGTCGACGGTCCACTACGTCTGGGTCACCTTCCCAATCTTCTCCGTCAGGGTCCGGTGTTTTTCGATCTGGCAGATCACTTTTGTCTGGCGGCCTGGCTTATGAGCGGAAGCAGTTGAGGAAGAGAGGTTATTCGGATGCTGTTGTTTCGACTCTTCTTAGGGCGCGCAGGTCTTCCACTATGCTTACTTATGCTAGGGTTTGGAAGATTTTCCACGTATGGTGCACTGCGCTAAGTATTGCGCCCCGTCATTCGTCCGTGGGTCACATCCTTTCGTTTCTGCAAGATGGCCTGAAGAAGGGGTTGGCGTACAATTCGCTTCGAGTTCAGGTTGCGGCGTTGGGCTGCTTAAGAGGCAAGGTCGAGGGGTTTTCTCTTGCGAGTCACCCCGATGTTGCGCGTTTTTTGCGAGGTGTTCGGAATTTGCGACCTCCGGTGCGGGTTCCTTGTCCTTCCTGGAACTTGAACTTGGTACTCCGTGGCCTGTGTGCGGCACCTTTTGAGCCTATCAAGACGGCTTTGTTAAAGGATCTGACTCTCAAGACGGTTTTCCTAGTGGCCATCTCCTCGGCCCGTCGTGTTTCGGAGCTACAGGCTCTTTCTTGCAGAGAACCGTTCTTGCGTATTTCCGCGTCGGGAGTCTTCCTTTTTGCCTAAGGTGGTTTCATCGTTTCATGTTAACCAGACGGTTGAGTTGACTTCTTTTTCGGAAGAGGAGCTGCAGTCTTCTCAAGGTAAAAACTTGAGGCGTTTGGACGTCCGTCGGGTCCTTTTGCGCTACTTGGAGGCTACCAACGACTTTAGAAGGTCGGATCACCTTTTTGTATTATGGAATGGGCCCAACAAGGGGCTTCAGGCGTCCAAGACTACAATCGCACGCTGGTTGAAGGGCGCTATTGCGTCCACGTATATTGGTGCGGTAAACCTGTTCCGGATGGGCTTAAGGCTCATTCTTTGCGTTCTCAAGCGACTTCGTGGGCTGAAAATCAATTGGTCTCTTGTCAAGAGATATGCAGGGCGGCCACTTGGAAATCATGGCATACGTTTTCCAGGCATTATTGGCTGGATGTCCGTGGTCCATCCGCACAGTCCTTTGGGAGCAGTGTGATTCGAGCGGGACTCTCAGGGTCCCACCTCAGTTAAGGCGGCTCGGGTACATCCCAGCAGTCTGGACTGATCCTGGTACGTACAGGGAAAGGAAAATTAGTTTCTTACCTGATAATTTTCGTTCCTGTAGTACCAAGGATCAGTCCAGACGCCCGCCCACACTTCTGGGAGTCCGCTCGTCTTCTAATATTCTAATATTCTTCATTGGCAGATTATGGTCACTACGTTTGGAACAGTTTTAATGGTAAGTTTGTCGTTCTCTAGTGTTGTCCTGTACACTCCTTTGTGTTGTACTGGTTATACCTGGTTTTCTATGTCATCCAGGAGGTTTCTGTTTGATCTAGTCTTTGAGTAAATAAATAAATAAATAAATAATTACAAGGGGGTAAAAGAAATTTTTGAGGGCATTGTCGGAAGTGGTTAATTCAATACTTCTGCTTTGATATCACATATACTGAGGGATTGCAGGTGGCACACCAGTATATCTAGGGGGTGCTTTCAGTTTTCTCTCTGACTCCATCTACTGGAGAGGAGGCATAACCCAGCAGTCTGGACTGATCCTTGGTACTACAGGAACAAAAATTATCAGGTAAGAAACTAATTTTCCTATCCAGTTTTACTCACTCACTCACTGCAGAACCTGAACAGAATGCAAAGCTTGGGATGTGTCTATCCGTAGCTGATGCCATCAAACAATTAGTAAAGATCATCAGTAATCAGTGACTATATCAACTACAGGATGAACCCATCCTGAGCTTTGTAGGTCATTTTCCCTCTTCAGTAACTGATTCTGTAGAAAAGGAATTTTAACCTGGGAATAACAAGACAACAACAAGCAGCTGAGCTGAAGAGGTTGGATTTGTGAACCCTCATAAAAACATAAGAAATTGCCATGCTGGATCAGACCAAGGGTCCATCAAGCATTGGCAAAAAGAGGCAACTGCCCAGCTTGCCAATTCTGAAGGCAGCAAATAATCAGGTTGAAGAGGAGCCTGCTCCTGTTTGCTTTAGGGCTGTGAGCCTGCATCACTTCAGAGGGACGCTGCAGTGACACGCTATCCTCTCCCCCTTACTGTCCCGCCTCCAGCAGGTCCTGCCTATGGGCACCAAAATCTGGCCCTGGTTTCATGCTGCGGTATTCAGCCAGTAACATAACCCCAAATCCTGTGGCACCGTCTCTTTCATTTCTCAGGACTCTGTCTGTGACCGTAAAAACCTGTAATTGCTGTTTCTGGGTGCAGCCTTCTCTGTTTATTGTAAGGGAAACAGGAGCCTTTCCAAAGCAGAGATGCACCTTAAATAGTTGTTTTAATGTAAAAGAGAGAAACTGAAAGAAAGCTTACCTAGTTCTGCAGAAAGTTTGCCTAAAAGAAAATGTAAGGATAAACAATTATACTGAGAAATGGTAAAAGTTTAAAATGAAGCATTTTTGCAATAGATTTACTGCCTGATATTCAGATTTATTTATTTATTTATTTTATTTATTTATTTAAAAGGTTTTATATACCGACAACCGTTTGCACATCGTGTCGGTTTACAGATAACTTAAAACCATGGTATAGGTAGGCATAGCCTTTACAAAGAACATAGAACAGTCAACAAAATAACAAGCAGAAAACTGTATAAATTAGTATATAGATTCAAATTGGGGGTAACATAAGATGGGAGAGGGGGATAACCAACAGTAACAAAAAGAAAAAGCTATGTACAGGGTTCAAAAAATACATTCATTTGCGATTGCTGATTGCTTATTTCAGGGAAAGAAAGAGGGGAAAAGGGAGGCCTGAAGTAAGGCAAATGGATTTTTTTTTTTTTTTTTTAGCGGTGGGTCACAGAGGCAGAAGAGTTAGCAAGCAAGGGTGAGGAGGGGTAGGCTTGTAGGAAGAGCCAAGTTTTGAGTTTCTTTTTGAATTTGGGTGTGGAAGTTTCGGTGCGTAGATCAAGGGGCATGGAGTTCCAGAGGGTGGGGCCTGCAAGGGAAAGGGCTCTGTTTGTTGTAGAGATGAGTCTAGTTGATTTTATAGAGGGGGCACAGAGGGTTCCACGTAGGGAGGAACAAGTTGGTCTTGTGGAGGTGCGAGGGAGGAATGGTGGGTTTATTCAGTTGAAATGTTCGTTGGTGATGCTTTTGTGAATGAGGGTAAGAGTTTTGTATAGGATGCGTGAATGTATAGGATGCCAGTGGAGATCAATGAGGGTGGGAGTGATGTGGTCTTTCTTGTTAGCATTTGTGAGGATACGTGCAGTGGCATTCTGAAGTAGTTGCAAAGGTTTGATGTAAGTAGCAGGGAGGCCAAGGAGGAGAGCGTTGCAGTAATCTATTTTCGAAAATATGATAGATTGGAGTACAGTACGGAAATCAGAGAAATAAAGTAGAGGTTTGAGTTTTTTGAGGGTTTGCAGCTTGAAATAGCAGCTGCTGAGGATAGATTTGATGTAGGGTTTGAAGGTGAGTTGGTTATCAAGTATGACACCCAGGTTTCGTGAGTTGGATGGGAAAGTGGTGGGGGGTAAAGGTATTGATGAATGTTTGGAGGAGATGAAAAGGAGTTCAGTTTTTTGGGGGTTGAGGGATAAGTGCATATCGGTGAGGAGCTGGTTAATGGAGGCAAGACAGGTTTCCCAGTTTTGGAGAGCGGTGAGAATAGAATTTGTGAAGGGGATGAGGTTAGAAAGAAGGTTGGTGAGAGGGAGCATATAAATGTTAAACAGGGTGGAAGAAAGGGAGGATCCTTGGGGGACACCACAGTCGAGGTTTACAGGTGAGGATTCAATATTGCCAGTGAGGACTGTATAACTACGGTTTTGGAGGTATGATTTAATCCATAATAGTGCTGTACCGGAGATTCCAATACTGATGAGAGTGTTGAGAAGGATGTTATGATTGACGGTGTTGAACGTGGCAGAAATATCAAGCATAGCAATGAGATAGGAGTTGCCAGCGTCCAGTCCTCTGATTATAGTATCAGTTAGGGAGAGGAGTAGGGTTTCCGTACTGAGGTGTTTACGAAAACCATATTGTGTTGGTGGGAGGATATTGAATTGTTCAAGGTAGTCAGAAAGGCGGGAGTTTACTAGTTTCTCCAGGACTTTGGAAAGGTAAGGGAGATTGGAGATGGGACGGAGGTTAGATAGGTTGGCGGGATCAAGAGAGGGTTTTTTTAGGATAGGCTTGACAACAGCTTGTTTTAGAGAGTTGGGAACCAGGCCTTGTTCAAGGGAACGGTTCACAATTTTGGAAAGTGATGAAGCTATAGTTTTAGGAATAGAGAGTAAGAGTTTGGTAGGAATAGTTTCAAAAGGATGGGAGGAAGGTCTCATCTTTTTTAGGATGTTCTCTATTTCAAGAGTTGAGGAGAGTTAGAAAGATGAAAGAAGGGTGGTTGTGTGTGTGATGGGGAGTGTAAAATTGTTAGTATTTGGGGAGAACTTAGCAGTGATATTGGACACTTTATTCTTAAAGAAGAGAGCTATTTCATTGCAGCGTATTTGTGTGGGGGGTTCCTGAGGTAGTGTCAAATTGGGTTTGGTAAGATTTGAGATCAAGGAAAATAGGGCCTTAGGGTTATATTGTAGGAGGTGAATTTTTTTGCCATAATATTCTTTTTTTGTTTTTTGGATAGCATTCCTGAAGGCATGCATAAGTTGGTAGTAGATGGTTTTAGTAGCGGGAGAGGGGTGTTTTCGCCATCATCTTTCAGCTGCTCTGAGGTGGATTTTTTGGATTTTGAGTTCGTGGGTGAACCAAGGTTTTTTATTTGATTGGGTTGATGTGACAGTTTTTTTTTTGAGACGGGGCATAAATTGTTTGCAATATTGAGGGTAATCTCTGCCCAGGAAGAGACAGCACTGTCAGCTGACTTTAAGTCAGCTCTGTGTTCACTAAAGAAGACCCTGGAGAAGGACCATCTCTAAACAACAAGAAACTGGAGGGAAGGGGAATAGATGAAAATCCTTTTACAGTAGAAAATGTGTGGGAAGAACTAAAGAACCTGAAAGTGGACAAAGCCATGGGGCCTGATGGGATTCATCCAAGGATATTGAGGGAGCTCAGAGATGTTCTGGCGGGTCCGCTGTGTGACCTGTTCAATAGATCCCTAGAAACGGGAGTGGTGCCGAATGATTGGAGAAGAGCGGTGGTGGTCCCGCTTCACAAGAGTGGGAACAGGGAAGAGGCAGGCAACTACAGACCGGTTAGCCTCACTTCGGTGGTGGGAAAAGTAATGGAGTCACTGCTGAAAGAGAGAATAGTCAACTATCTACAGTCTGGAGAATTGATGGACCAGAGGCAGCATGGATTCACCAGGGGAAGATCCTGTCAGACAAATTTGATTGACTTTTTTGACTGGGTAACCAAGGAATTGGATCAAGGAAGAGCACTAGATGTCATCTACTTGGATTTCAGCAAAGCTTTTGATACGGTTCCGCACAGGAGACTGGTGAATAAAACGAGAAGCTTGGGAGTGAGTGCCGATGTGGTGACCTGGATTGCAAATTGGTTGACGGACAGAAAACAATGTGTGATGGTAAATGGAGCCTTCTCTGAAGAGAGAGCGGTTTTAAGTGGTGTGCCGCAAGGATCGGTGTTGGGACCAGTCCTGTTCAATATCTTTGTGAGCGACATTGCGGACGGGATAGAAGGTAAGGTTTGTCTTTTTGCGGATGACACTAAGATCTGCAACAGAGTGGACACGCCGGAAGGAGTGGAGAGAATGAGACGGGATCTAAGGAAACTGGAAGAGTGGTCGAAGATATGGCAGCTGAGATTCAATGCCAAGAAGTGCAAAGTCATGCATATGGGGAGTGGAAATCCGAATGAACTGTACTCGATGGGGGGGGAAAGGCTGATGTGCACGGAGCAGGAGAGGGACCTTGGGGTGATAGTGTCTAATGATGTGAAGACAGCGAAACAATGCGACAAGGCGATAGCAAAAGCCAGAAGAATGCTGGGCTGCATAGAGAGAGGAATATCAAGTAAGAAAAGGGAAGTGATTATTCCCTTGTACAGGTCCTTGGTGAGGCCTCACCTGGAGTACTGTGTTCAGTTCTGGAGACCGTATCTACAAAAAGACAAAGACAAGATGGAAGCGGTACAGAGAAGGGCGACCAGGAAGGTGGAGGATCTTCATAGGATGACGTACGAGGAGAGATTGAAGAATCTAAATATGTACACCCTGGAGGAGAGGAGGAGCAGAGGTGATATGATACAGACTTTCAGATACTTGAAAGGTTTTAATGATCCAAAAACAACGACAAACCTCTTCCGTAGGAAAATAATCAGCAGAACCAGGGGTCACGATTTGAGGCTCCAGGGAGGAAGATTCAGAACCAATGTCAGGAAGTATTTCTTCACGGAGAGGGTGGTGGATGCCTGGAATGCCCTTCCGGAGGAAGTGGTGAAGACCAGAACTGTGAAAGACTTCAAAGGGGCGTGGGATAAACACTGCGGATCCATAAAGTCAAGAGGCCGCCAATGAAGAGTGGGTGACTCGCCAGAATGATGGCTATTGACACAATACCCTTATTAAATAAACATACACATGCTTACTGTGACTCCTACATCGCTCTAAGCTTCAACAGCAAGAGGTAATGGAAAAAAGGATTTGCACTCATAAAGAGGGGAGTAGCTGGCTTGTTACGGCGGTTACTACCCCAAACCAAATATGCCTGATACTTCACTTTCAATGCATATACAGCATAGCTCTCTGCTTCAATGACAGGGGAGAAGAATAACTGATACTTCACACATCCAGCAGAGCTCTCTGCTACAACGGCAAAGGAGAAGAAAAAGGGTTCGCACTCAAAACACGGGGAGTAGCTGGCTTGTTACGGCAGTTACTACCCCAAACCAAATGTGCCTGATACTTCACTTTCCATGCATATCCAGCATGGTTCTCTGCTGCATCGGCATGGGAGAAAGACTGATACATCACGCATTTCCAGCATAGCTCTCTGCTTCAACGGCAGGGGGAAAAAAAAAAAAAAACAAAAAACTGATGCTTCACGCATATCCTGCATAGCTTCAACGACAGGGGTGAAGAAAAAAAAAAGGATTCGCAATCACAAAGCGAGGAGTAGCTGGCTTGTTACGGCGGTTACTACCCCAACCAAATGTGCCTGATACTTCACTTTCAAGGCATATCCAGCATGGCTCTCTGCTTCTACAGCAGGGGAGAAGAAAAAAAAAACCAACAAGAGCTGTACAACATAGTCTAGGTAAAACAAATAAGCATGGGTGTAGCTTGCTTATCGCAGCGGTTACTGCCCCTACTACCCCTAACTAATCAAGCTAGATATTTCACTTGCATGCAGCTCCATCACTGCTCTCTACATTAATGGTGGGGGTGGAAGGGGAATAGAACAAGGAGCTAAGAGTAACAGATAAGAATGAGAGAAAAAATGTGTGAGGCTTGCTGGGCAGACTGGATGGGCCATTCGGTCTTCTTCTGCCGTCATTTCTATGTTTCTATGTTTCAATTGGGAATGTCTGAGCAAGCTGTGGTGAGAGAGTCTAAGGAGCAGGTCTTATGGAACTGGAAGGATTTAGGCTGAGAGATAGTGGAAGGGGGTGGCAGTTGAAGTGCAAGGGTAGTTTTTATAATGGTGTGGTCAGACCAGGGGACAGGGAGGCATGAAGGGGGGTGGATAGTGTTGATGAAGGAGTTAGTAAAGATAAGGTGTAGGGTATGTCCGGCCTTGTGGGTCGGGGAGTGAATGATTTGTGTGAAACCCATCGCATCTAAGGATGAGATGAACACTTCGCATGGAGGAGATTGTGGTATAAAGTCAACATGAAGACTGAAGTCGCCAAGGAGAATAGTAGGAATGTCAGGCGAGAGTGAGTCAGTGAGAAATTCTATGAGAGGAGAGGGGTCTTTTTCTAGCAGACCCGGGGGGGGGGGGGGGTGTAAATCAGGAAGATTTGCAGAGAGTCTGATTTGAAGAGGCCTACTTCATATTGGGCGGGAATTTTGCAAATTTGCGGGGTGAGTTTGAATTCCTTCTTGGCGATTAGGAGTAATCCTCCTCCTTTTTTCTTTTTGCGGGGAATAGAGAAAATATCATAGATTTCAACGGGGAATTGGTTGATAAGGGGAGTATCAGAGGTTTAAACCATGTTTCGGTCACAGCACAGATTTCCGATTTGGAGTCGGTTAATAGGTCATGTAGAAGGTGAGTTTTTTGTTGCAAAGATTGGGCATTAAAGAGGAGGAGTTAAATAAGGGACAAGGTAAGGAGATGCGTGGAGGGGGATATGGGAATGGGGGTCAGACGCCTTTTTAGAGGGGTGGGGGGGTTGGAGGGGGGAAGGTTAGTTTTGATGGGTATCTATTTTGGTAAGTGGTGGAACAGAGGCATGAAAGAGGTGGCATCGTTGACAGGAAAGGGTTGGCAGATGTTTACTGGGGAAGATTAATGAGAGGCAATCAAATAAGGCAGTTTTAGACAGGATGTTACAACGATTAGCAATAAGGGGACGCAAAAAGGGGCGCACAAAGGGGCAGGCCCCTTTGTCGCGTACCTTTGGCGCGTGACGCTGGGGAGTGAACAGGCTTTTAAATCTATCGCTGTCGCGGCCTTCTGATGTCAACGGTGCGACCGCGGGGCGTTTTTGGAGGCGGCGATGCAGGAGCAATGCCGGCGTATGGAGAGGAAGCAAGGTCCGGGAGGTGAGTGGGATCGAGCAGGCAAGGCCGGTGGTCGGCGTGGAAGTCCGTATGGGGTGAGCGCGGAACAAAAGGAGGCCTTACCCCGACGGGCTTTCAGCGCCGACTGCGCAGGCCCAGTTCACCGCAGCTCTCCGATCCGTCTCCGGGGTCAGATGCAGGGAGTGTGGCGAACATACCCAGATAAGCCTCTTTAACATCACTAAAATCCATCCCTTCCTTTCTGAGCATGCTACCAAATGCTCAATATCTCTTATCACCTCCTCCTCAGACTTCTACAACTTGCTTTCTGCAGGCCTCCACCTGAACTGTCGCTCACTGCAATCTATTCCAAATTCAGCTGCACCTCTTCTCCTCCTTCAGTGCTGCTATGCGCACCGAACCCCTCTTCTCAAGCTGCTACATCGCCTCCTGTCTTCTTCTCTTACTCGCCTGTAAATGCACTCACTCTGCAGCTCCTCACTACCTGTCTTCTCCTCTCTCTCCCTGCATCCTTCCTCATAAAGCCCATTCATTGGTCAGGTCACTCTTATCTGTGCCCTTTTCCTCCACCACCAACTCCACCTTGCTGCACAGAATGACTGGAATAGGTTTCCTGAGCCTGTCCATTATGCTCCCTCTCTGGCTGTGTTCAAATCCAGTTTAAAAAAACCTCACCTTTCTGAAGCTGCTTACTTAAGCCAGGGCTTCCCAAACTGTGAGTCTGGACCCCAACACCTTCAGCTGTGGTCACAAGTGCCTCAAATGCACCAGAAGCAGCAGCACTATTAGTAGTGGGAGTCAACGTGGGGCCTGTGAGCCTGCTCATGCTCACAGGCCCTGGGATGGTACTGCCTTTGCATGAGTTTCCGTGGTAACAGGAAGCCCTGCACGAGAAGGGACAGGGCCGCTGCAGGGCCTCTGAGCCTGCATAACCCACAGGCCCTGTACTGCTGCTACTGCTTGCAGATCACTGTCAGACATGGGAGCAGCCATGAACGGAGGGCAGGGCTGAGTGTGTATGGATCAGTGCAAATTACCACTGCTCCTCTCTCTTTACCCACCACTGAACCTGCCCCGCCATCAACCTGCCCTCTCGTCCCACCTGTTTTCATCCACCTTTTGGCCCAGGCCCAAAGGCAAATGTTGCAGCTGAGCCTGGCCAGGGGATGGTTGCAGGAGGGTCTATTTGAAAGGAGGGATGAGATGCAGGAGAGGTTGGAGGGTTGGATAAGGTGGAAGGTGAGGGGTAATGACAGAAGATGAGCTGAGAGATGTAAAAGGAGTTGGAGTGTGGCTGAGGGAAATGTAAGGAAAGGCAGGAGGGGAGGAGATGAGGATGGGAGGTGAGAGAGGGAATGCAGGATTAGTGAGAAGGGAATGGAGAATGGGGTGAGAGGAAGGGGATGACAGAGGATCAGTTGAGGGTTATAAGAACACGTTGCAGGTGATAGAGGATTAGCTGAGGGGACGTGAAGATGGATGGAGAGGGTGAGAGAGAGGCTAGGAGGTAAGAAAGGGGATGGTGGGATAGGTGAGGAGGGAATGGGGGATTGGGTGAGGGAAGAGGATGGGATAGGCTAAGGAGGTGAGAGGAGTGGAGGTAGCAAAAGGGGCTCAGCTTGAATACCAGAAGGGTGAGAAGGAGTGATTGTAGGAGGGGGACCACACCCCTGGGAATTAGTTTGGGTCATTCTCTGGGGTCATGTGAATTTTCAAATACTAAAATGGGGTCACATTGGCCATAGATTTCGGAAGCCTGCCCTAAGCACTTCTCTAAACAGTTATCCAGATAGTCAGTGGGTGGCGTTACGTTTCTGGGGAACTTAGCCGGATAAGTAGCAATATTCAGCCTTAGACCCAAAAAACAAAGCGGAAGCCGATCCAGTTGGCTGTATAGCAGTAAAAACAAGGAGAATCGGTAATGGAAACGCCCTTTATTTAGTGATGCCCGACTCTGGCCGAGTTTCGCTCTTTTTCTTAGAGCTGCCTCAGGGGCAATCTTTAGGAATAGGGCAAATCTCAGCAAGCAATTGTAATTACATTGAATGCTGCGAGCTTGACGGTGCTGACTTCAGACCTCTGTTCGTTTTCTATTGACAGCCACAAACATAATGCAATTTATGTTCACCACAGGCAATTGATGACCTCACATGGTTTTGTGGCAATTGCTTGCTGAGATTTGCCCTATTCCTAAAGATTGCCCCTGAGGCAGCTCTATGAAAAAGAGCGAAACTCGGCCAGAGTCGGGCATCACTAAATAAAGGGCGTTTCCATTACCGATTCTCCTTGTTTTTACTAATATTCAGACTTATCCATTTAAGATAACCAGATAAGTTAGACTTGGCCCAAAGCAGGTCTAAATTTAGCCAGATAAGCTTATCCTACTTACTTTAATACTTATCTGAATATCCCAAGTAAGTGAGCTGGATAAGTCTTCTCCGGCTAACTCACAGAGCCGGATATATTTTAATATTGGGCATCCCCTAAATTTTAAAGCACTACTAGACATTTAGCTACACCGAATCACAACTGCCCGCTACCCCTGAGAATAAAACAGCTCTTTACCTTGGTGTTTGGCGAGCACATCTTTCAGAACAAAATACTGCCGAAGGAAGCTGAGGTGGGAACATTTTCCCTCTCCCACAGGAGCAGCCTCTGGTTTTGGAAACTCCACGGCCTGACACCTGAGAGTAAAAGAGTGACAGAGATTATTCTGGGAGTCCCCGGGGAGAGATATGGGACAGAGATCTTCAAACTAACTGTGCGCTGGGGAAAGGGAGAGGAAGTTCTGCTGATTGCTGACAGAAGGAGAAAACAGAAAATATTCTCCCTTTATTCCTTCATTTAATGATTTATATTCACTCTTCATGATCCAGAGCAGAGCACCGCCCTGAACAAGGGATGAACAACTCACTGGAACTGAGGGTCTTATAATCCAGGATCCTTCTGTTTTCTGGGAATTAAGGTGAAGACTATTCTGACTCTCCCAATCTGAGACCTTGTTCAAGACAGCATTCAGTTGGGCCAGTGACGTTTTCCAATCCTTCCCCAATGGATGCAGCAATGGACATTGTCTGCATGCACAGAGTAACATCCTTTCAGCTCTCAAAGCAAAAAGGTCAGAGGATAAACAGAGATGTTAAAAAGGGCAGCAGACAACACTGCTCATTTTCTAAGGAGGAGAGGTCCTGACTCCTGCCCTAAAAAAAAAGAACAAGCTCCGCCTGCTCGTCAGAGTGCTCCATGATCAGAGGCATTCAGTGCCGGTAATAATTTATAATAAACTCTGCCTGCAATGCCCAGTGCTGCCTGTCAGTCTCAGAGAGCTCCATGATCAGGAGCATTCAGTGCAGGTAATAATTTATAATAAGCTCCGCCTGCAATGCCCAGTGCTGCCCGTTAGTCTCAGAGTGCTCCATGATCAGGGACATTCAATGCAGGTAATAATTTATAATAAGCTCCGCCTGCAATGCCCAGTCCTACCCATCAGTCTCAGAGTGCTCCATGATCAGGGGCATTCAGTGCTGAGAATAATTTATAATAAGCTCCGCCTGCAATGCCTAGTGCTGCCCGTCAGTCTCAGAGAGCTCCATGATCAGGAGCATTCAGTACAGGTAATAATTTATAATAAGCTCCGCCTGCAATGCCCAGTGCTGCCCGTCAGTCTCAGAGAGCTCCATGATCAGGAGCATTCAGTGCAGGTAATGATTTATAATAAGCTCCGCCTACAATGCCCAGTATTGCCCATCAGTCTCAGAGTGCTCCATGATCAGGAGCATTCAGTGCAGGTAATGATTTATAATAAGCTCCGCCTACAATGCCCAGTATTGCCCATCAGTCTCAGAGTGCTCCATGATCAGGGACATTCAATGCAGGTAATAATTTATAAGCTCCACCAGCAATGCCCAGTGCTGCCCGTCAGTCTCAGAGAGCTCCATGATCAGGGGCATTCAGTGCAGGTAATGATTTATAATAAACTCTGCCTGCAATGCCCAGTCCTGCCCGTCAGTCTCAGAGAGCTCCATGATCAGGGGCATTCAGTGCAGGTAATGATTTATAATAAGCTCTGCCTGCAATGCCCAGTCCTGCCCGTCAGTCTCAGAGTGCTCCATGATCAGGGGCATTCAGTGCTGAGAATAATTTATAATAAGCTCCTCCTGCAATGCCTAGTGCTGCCCGTCAGTCTCAGAGAGCTCCATGATCAGGAGCATTCAGTGCAGGTAATAATTTATAATAAGCTCCGCCTGCAATGCCCAGTCCTGCCCGTCAGTCTCAGAGAGCTCCATGATCAGGGGCATTCAATGCAGGTAATAATTTATAATAAGCTCCGCCTGCAATGCCCAGTGCTGCCCGTCAGTCTCAGAGTGCTCCATGATCAGGGACATTCAATGCAGGTAATAATTTATAATAAGCTCCGCCTGCAATGCCCAGTGCTGCCCGTCAGTCTCAGAGAGCTCCATGATCAGGGGCATTCAGTGCAGGTAATGATTTATAATAAGCTCTGCCTGCAATGCCCAGTGCTGCCCGTCAGTCTCAGAGAGCTCCATGATCAGGGGCATTCAGTGCAGGTAATGATTTATAATAAGCTCTGCCTGCAATGCCCAGTCCTGCCCGTCAGTCTCAGAGAGCTCCATGATCAGGGGCATTCAGTGCAGGTAATAATTTTTTCCCGTCGATAGCGGGGCTAAATTAGCCATGCTGTCATGGGATCTGACAATCAGGCCCGGGAGGCGGAGCTTGTCAAAGCAGAGAACAGAGCTTTGCTCTCCGCGGCTGCGCGTGTGTTCCCGTGCAGGAAAGTAACGGAATCTCCTCAGTCTGTTATTTTCCATGAGCGGGATCGCACGTGGGGCTATTCTCTCCTCAGTATTTAAAAAATAGATGAAATGTCAAAGTCGGGTTTCAAACCCTGTCAGTGTGGCAAAGTAATGTCACTTACCGACGGCCACGATCGCTGCTACAGATGTCTGGGACCAGAGCACGATCGTGAAGACTGTCAGTTTTGTTCTCAAATGTCACCGAGAGCATTAAAACAAAGGGCATGCAGGCTTCAGGAACTTTTTGCTTCACGAGAGCCATTGGAGGCTCATTCGTCGCCTGGCCCATTATCCTCATCGGCTCCATCAAGAAAGAGACCTTCAGCGTCAACTCCTCAATCATCCACTTTGGGAGGTAAGGGAAAAGCGAAAAGACAAAGGCCATTGGATTCTAAGGAATCCTCAGTGCCTAAAGAGCCGCAACGATCAGTATCGGCGCCAGAAACCGTGGCGCTGTCACCTTCTGCGCCGACAGACCTCTCTGCGCGTAAGAAGCTGTCGCCGAAGAAAGACGAAATGGCGCACAAACCGAAAGAACTGGGGCACACGGTGCAGAAGAAAATACTGCGCAGACCAGATACGCGCATGGCGCCGTTGAAATCTGCGCGTACGGCGCCGACTCTAAAAAAATCTGTGTGCACGGTGCCGAAGACTTCGGGGCCCACAAACCTTCCGCGTGCAGCATCAGAAAAATGTGTGCAGAAGGACAGATCTGCGCGAGAATCGATATCCACGCACAACTATACTTCTGCGCGCAGAGATGCAGCCGCGCACAAACCTACATCAGCGCATACATCTGCGCATAAATCCACAAGCGTACATAAATCTGCATTCGCGCATACATCTGCACATAAAGCTACAAGCGCCCACAAATCTACATTCGCCCATACATCTGCGCATAAATCTATATCCGCGCACAGACTAAAGTCTAAGCATAAAAGGCATGATTGCTCACCTCCACAACAGCACTACCAGTACAAAGTTCTTCCCTTTGGACTATTGGCTGCACCCAGGGTTTTCACCAAATGCATGATAGTGGTGGTGGCTCATCTCAGGAAACAAGGCATAACCATCTTTCCATATCTGGACGATTGGCTCATACTCGGACCAACCCCAACAATCTTACGAGATCACCTCCATTGGGTGATATTCTGTGTACAAGAATTAGGGTTGTGATCAATTTTCAGAAATCACACCTACAACCAACACAACAGTTGCAGTTCATAGGCGCACGCCTGGACACTACGTGCAACAGAGCATATCTCCCAGATGACAGAAGATCACACTTCCGTCACCTTCTACAGGCCTTAAACCAGACTCAGAGACTGTCAGCGAGACAAGTCTTGGTAGTCCTGGGCCACATGGCAGCAGTGAATTTCACGGTCCCCAACACCAGGCTACACATGAGACGCCTACAATGGGGACTAAAACGTCAATGGAAACAACATTCACAGCCATTGACTCAGAGAGTATCCCTAACAACCGAAATGAAGAAAGACATAACATGGTGGCTCCTAGACTCCACCATGTCCAAAGGAGCATTGTTCAGCTCTCCTCCTCACAACACGGTCTTAACCACAGATGCGTCTCACAAGGGCTGGGGTGCACACCTCGAGATTTACGAAACTCAAGGGTTATGGACAACCTCGGAACAGAATCTGCAAATAAATTTATTTGAACTCAGAGCGATTCGCAATGCATTACAAGTATTCCAAGACCACCTGAAAGGACGCAGGGTCATGATCTACATGGACAACCAAGTAGCAATGTTTTACATCAACAAACAATGAGGGTCCGGTTCATGGTCCCTCTGCAAGGAGACCCTGATGATTTTTGAGCACGCTCACCGAAATTCCATACATCTACAAGCAACTTACCTACCGGGAATTGCAAACACAAGAGTGGACAGGTTAAGTCGCATCTTTCATCCCCACGAATGGACACTCAACACAGAAGTAGCCCAAGACATATTTCGGCAATGGGGAAAACCTTCAATAGATCTCTTTGCAACAGAGATCAACGCGCAAGTTCCCAATTTCTGCTCCATAAGACCAAGCCAATTCAGGATCGCTGAAGATGCCTTCCTAATTCCGTGGACGACAGGCCTTCTGTATGCCTTTCCTCCCATACATCTCATAACAAGAACAATTCAAAAGTGTATAGTGGACAAAGCTCAACTGATACTCATAGCCCCGGCCTGGCCGAGGCAACCGTGGTACAGTTTCCTACTTCGACTATCCATCAGGGAACCAATTCCCTTACCGAATCGACAAGATCTTCTCGGCCAGGATCAGGAAACACTTCTACATCCGCTACACTCATCTCTACACTTGACAGCTTGGAGATTGAGAGGCTCCTTCTAACAGAGCAAGGAGTTTCCACTTCAGCACAATTCATTTTGTTAGAATCAAGGAAACTCTCAACCAGGAAAAATTATAGCTATAAATGGAAACGTTACTCTACCTGGTGCACTTCCAAAGGAGTACCACCATTGGACTGTTCACCGGAATTGCTTATTGACTATCTTCATACACTATACGTAGCAGGTCTAGCAACCTCATCCATCAGAGTTCACCTCAGTGCCATAGGCGCCTATCATAGACAAATCAATGATATGCCTATTTCTAACCATCCATTACTGACTCGTTTCATGAAAGGGTTAACGCACATTCGTCCCCCAATATCCAAACCTCCGGTTTCATGGAACCTCAACATAGTTCTGGAACAGCTCATGCTTTTTCCATTCGAACCCATGGACTCAGCGCACATTAAATACCTCACATGGAAGGTAGTATTCCTGGTTGCAGTAACATCAGCACGAAGAATTAGTGAGTTACAAGCTTTGGTCCATTATCCTCCATACTTACAATTTCATCATCAGAAGGTAGTTCTCTGTACTCACCCGTCCTTCCTACCGAAAGTAGTTACCCCATTCCATCTCAATCAGACAATGGAATTACCAACTTTCTTCCCTAAACCGCACGCAAACGATAGGGAAGAACTACTGCACACATTAGATTGTAAAAGAGCTCTCACACTCTACAAAGAAAGAATAAACTCGGACTCCCATGTTTCTCAACTATTTGTCTCCTTCGACCCGAAAGCACCTGGCTTACCAGTAGCCAAACGCACCATCTCCAGTTGGATAGTACAGTGCATCAAATTCTGCTATGACAAATGGAATTTACAACTACATTCTAATCCTAAAGCTCACCAAGTTAGAGCAGTAGCAGCCTCCTGGGCACACTTGAAAAATGTGCAACCCATAGACATTTGCAAGGCAGCTACATGGTCATCATTGCATACCTTCACAGCTCATTACTGTCTTGACCAACAAGCAGCCACTAATGCGACGATAGGGCAAGCAATACTGCAATCTCTGCCCTCTTGTCCACGGTGACTGCCACACTGTCAAAGATCACGTTCAAACACATATAACACAAATGACGTGATCGGGAGCTTGGGACTCCCATGACAGCATGGCTAATTCAGCCCTGCTATCAATGGGAAAAAGCAAGTTTGCTTACCGTAAACGATGTTTCCGTAGATAGCAGGATGAATTAGCCATGCTGACCCCACCCTCCTCCCTGGCAGTTACCAAGTCTTCGACTACAATAAAGCTTAATCACAGACTGAGGAGATTCCGTTACTTTCCTGCGCGGGAACACACGCGCAGCAGCAGAGAGCAAAGCTCTGTTCTCTGCTTTGACAAGCTCCGCCTCCCGGGCCTGATTGACAGATCCCATGACAGCATGGCTAATTCATCCTGCTATCTACGGAAACATCGTTTACGGTAAGCAAACTTGCTTATATTGTTTTATGCTCACTCTCCATGAGTTTTCTCTCTCTAATGTTATAGAGAGTGAGGATAGTGGGGTGAGGTGAATAGGAAAACGGGTGAGACCCCAGGACAAGGAGTTTGAAAGCAGGTCTTTCTCCCATCTTCTCCTCAGTCACTGGGGAGGGGCAGGACCCACAGTGACATTACAGAGCTGCTATTTCATGCAGAATGAGAGCAATCAGAACAGAGCCGTACCTGCTCAGGGTGGCCTTTGCATCCTGGAGAGAAGAGAGAAAGAGAGATTATTACTGTTTATATTATATGGACTATACTACAGTCATTATAAACACTACAACTTCAGGCACACGGCTCTGTGCAGTCTAGTTCCAGGTTGTTTGCTGAGAGAAAATAAGTATTGTTTCCATTTCATCCTGTTATACCAGTCCAGTCGAGACAAGTGGATTATGTCCCCCTGCCAGCAGATGGAGGCCGAGCGCACTGCTTTCCTTTGTGACATTATCGCCGCTTCACGGAGGTGGATCAGCATAGTGAAAAGCCAGTAATCTCTGCCGCCAGCAGATGGTGGGGCAGCAGGATTTCTCCAGGCACTGATGGGTTCTCGGGCCTGGTCTCTGGTTTGCACAGGACTGCGAGCCTATTGAAGGTGTCTTGGGCCAGGCTCCTGCTACGCCAGAAGAGCGAGCCCATCCTGCAGGTTCCCAGTCCCTGAGGGGAGAGAGACTTCCCATAGAAAAATACCCAGGGAAGCTTTAAGGCAGAATCTTCAGCTTTACAATGAGGATGCTCACTGTCCGCACCCCCTTCTCCGTCTCTGCTTCAGAACTGTTTAAAGAAAAAACGGGGCCTTTTAATCAAAGCAACTACATCCAGAGAGGCTGGGTCAGACTTCGGGTAAGTACCTGCTGGGGGACTTTGTTTTTCAGTGGGATTCAGTGTTTCCTGTATCGCACAGCTTTGGCGGAGGTGCCAGGCCTGTACCTGTGAGAATTTGAGAGCGGCTGCCACTGCTGGGCCAGCGGCATGAGCGGCAGTCCAGCATCTACCACAGGAATGCATATGTCATTTTCAGGCTATTTCTAGTGGATCCCCCCGGGAATCTGAGCTTTCGGTGCCTTTCTCTTGCTGCGGGAAGGAGCCATGTCCTGCACCATGAGCGGTGGCCTTATCGATGTATTTTTCTCTGGAGTTTACTTAGGGCAGGCTGATGGCCATGTTAAGTCCTTCACCTCTGGTTGGGTCTGTATTACAGCAGCATTGTTTGAGGATTCGGGGGATTTTAGACTCCCTCCAGCTCTGGTTTCCTTGGATGCTGCAGTTTTTTAAGATTTTCCTTTCTGGATGACTCTGCTTTGTAAACCATTTCTCTGGATCTCTTTATATCTTTCAACCTGTCTTTCTATGAATTGCAGAAGCCTGAGGCCAGGAGGAGGCCTTCCGTTGGCTTGGTTTCACTTACAGATCCCAACCACGCCATCAGGTTCCCATGAAATGGAAACAAATAAATAAAACTTGCTATGGTTATCTGTTTCCCAGCCCGGAGTTGGCACGGGAGTAGCCTGAGGTTCGGCTTGAATCGCTCATCTGAGGGGGTGGTGCCTTCAAAGTGGAAGGCGCAGTTGTGCGCCTTTTTTCATGAGGATGATAGCATGGCCTTAGGATGATACCTTGCTTAGGTTATCAGAGGCTAAGATTGAGGCCTGGTTGGGAGCCTAATATTACAGGACTCGTATGTCCTCTTATTTTGAGGAACTGGTGCTTTGTATGTGTCCCTGCGTAGTGACCTCTGAGGTGTAATTACCTTTGGCAAGCTGTGCCCTCTTTCCCAGAAAACGGCTCAGCACTTATTCCAGTAGCCTTGGTTAGCCACTTTCTCTCTCTTCTTGGCTACCAGGCACACCCCTGTCCCAGCAGACAGTGCTGTTCTCCTGGGGGTCCTCAGGATGGGCAGATTGAACTCCCAGTAATCCTCATGACTAATGCCTCTAACACTTTTGTGCAGGTGAAGTGTCTCACATGAAACTGGCATTCGTTTTGGATGGCCTTTATGAATTTTCAGTGGCTTCAGCCTGCGTGTCATTGCTTTTGTTCATTTCAAACAAATGCACGTCCCTATTGCGAATCGGGCAAAGTGGGGCCCAGTCCATTCTGGAGTCTGGGGATTTGTAATTCCGTCTCACCTTCAGTAACTCCACGGCGGGCTGCTGGCACTTCTCCTCTATCTCTGAGATCAGTTTCTGGAGAGAGGAGCTTTGCTCTTCTAGCTGGCTCACATTATCCCTGATTTTCTTTACAATCTTCTTCTCTTCCTCTTCCAACCTTGAGAGATGGATCTGCTGCTCCTCATTCAGGAACTGGTGCAGCTCCTCAAACTCAGACAGGATTTTCTCTCTCTTGATCGCTGTTTCACACTACATTCAACAGATAAGAGCAAAGGGAAAAACATATCACTGACACTGACAATATATTATATTGCATGCAACAGTGGAGCCTGTCCCTGCAATAAAGAGAGTCACAGTCTGTGCCATTGTATTATTCTGAGCTTTATATGTCATCACTCCTGGGAATCAGCTGTGGATTTAACCCTCTGGCTGCCCCTAGGCACAGACTGTGGCGAACCTTGGCATGGTCTACCCTGGATGATGCATCAGCTGTCTGTCCTAAAATACTGACACAGCTGCACAGGAGGGGTTGCTGAAGCTGCTTTCAGTGACAGAATGAGCTTCTGGTGGCAGCGCAGCTGCCTCTAGATAGTTTCCTACTCCAGTGGTTCTCCATATCCACAATGAATATATATGAGATAGATTTGCATGCTCTGCCTCCATCGTATGGAAATCTCTTTCATCCTTATTCATTGCGGATATCCTAGAAACTTGACTGGCTTGGGGTGTCCTGAGGGCTGGGTTTCAGAACCCCTGACCTGCTCTGCCTATTAAGAAGTCTGCGCCTGCTGGGAACTCTCCCAACGCTAACCTCTTCATTTTCAGCCCTCGCAGAGGCGGAGACCCATCGGCCGTGGTTGAAGCTCTTCATTTTCCTCCGAGCCGCGCTGCAGTCTTCTTTTCTTCAGCCGATGCTGAGGGCACTAGCGTGGCCTCTTCTTGCCGCGCAGGCACCCGATACTCTCCACTTCCTCTTCCGGGCCACGGGGGGGGGGGGGGGGGGCGTGTGTGTGTGTGTGTGTGTGTGAGAGAGAGAGATTGCATGTATGTGAATGATTGAGAGCCTGTATATGTGAAAGAGAGTATGTCTGTGATTGAGAGCCTGCCTGTGAGAGAGAGAGAGCATGAATGTAAGTTTACCATTGGGAACCTGTATGTGTAAGTTTGTGATTGAAAACCTGTTTGTGTGAAAGAGTATGTGTGTATGATTGAGATCCTTTGTGTGTGAGAGAAATCATGTGTATGTATGATTAAGAGCCTGTGTGTATAAGTAAGAGAGAGATCATGTGTGTCTGTGTGTGATTGAGAGCTGGTTTAGGTGATGGAGCATGTGAGTATGTGATTGAGAGCCTGTGTTTAAATGAGAGAGAGAGAGACCATGTGTGTCTGTGTGTGATTGAGAGCTGATTTAGGTGAGGGAGCATGTGAGTATGTGATTGAGAGCCTGTGTGTAAATGAGAGAAAGAGAGGACATGTTTGTAAGCATGTGAATGAGAGTCTGTGTGTGAGAGAAAAAGACAGCATGTATTTATGTGATTGAAAGCCTGTGTGTGTGTGTCAGCGTGAAAAGATAGACAGCATGTGTGTAAATGTGTAATTAAGAGCCTATATAAGTGAGAGAGAAAAAACATGTGTATATGTGAGTACTGAGAGCATGTGTGTATAGGTGTGTCATTGAGAGCCAGTGTGAGAGAGAGCGCTGGTATGTGACTGAGAGAGGAGAAAGTTCAAAGCAAACCACCCCACCTCCTGCTAATTCAGAACAATCTCAGGACACCTGGATATCAAACGTTCCCAGGTATGCAGAGCAAAAAAATGTTTGTATCCTTCTTATTTTTCATTACTGGGTCTTTGTGTCTGCTATTTTGAAATATTTGTTGGTATCTGGAAATGTTTTATATGAGTTTTTAATTATTGGATATTCCACTCATCAGCTGTTTCGAAATATGTTCTTTTTGTTAGTACAGTTTTACTGCTGATGATTTTATATTTCTTGATTTGTTTTATAAGGATGGGTGATGTTTCTTTTTTCCTTTGTTACACTGCATACAGAGACTCTGGTTTGTTGCAGTTTCCAATTCAGTTTTTTCTACAGGCTTCTTGTTATGCATTTTGGTCTCTTTATTCTATGTTAGGTGAGGGACAGCACGTGATTCAGGTGAGGTTTTCTGCTGGCGTGTAGTTTCTGTGTAGGACTCTATAGCAGCCTGACTTGGTCCGTTTTCCTAATAGGAGATGTATTGGTGTCTTAAGGCCTGGTTTAATATTTTCAGAGACTTATTGTACTTTAAAAGTGTGATCTTACATAAAATGCACACATTTACTTGTATTTAGTTTTAAACATATTGTATGGCTCTCATGGAATTACATTTTAAAATATGTGGCGTTTATGGCTCTCTCAGCCAAAAAGGTTCCTGACCCCTGCAATAGGAGATAGGAGAAAGAAATTTTAATAAAGTTGAATGCTTTGTGCTTACTTACATATGTGCTTATTTGTTCTCATCGTTCTGCTTATAAAAAGCTTGTTTATACAGCCAGGTTTTTAGACTTACTTTGAAGAGTTTAAAGCTTCTCTGCAGTCTAATTTTGAGTGGCATTGAGTTCCACAGTACGGGTCCTGCCAGTGGCAGCGCTCGCTCTCTTACATGTGTGAGTCTTTCTGATTTAACGGATGGGACAGTTAATAGCGCCTTATTAGCCGATCTAAGATTTCTGTGAGGCACTTGTACAAGTGCTGTGTTTAGCCACTCCGCTTTTTCATCATGGATTAATTTATGTATTATACACAGTGCTTTATGCTGTATTCTTTGTTCAATAGGTAGCCAGTGTAGTTCTGCTAGTGTTCCTGTAATGTGGTCTCTTTTCTTTTTTCCTGTCAATATTCTAGCAGCTGAACATAAGAACATAAGAAAATGCCATACTGGGTCAGACCAAGGGTCCATCAAGCCCAGCATCCTGTTTCCAACAATGGCCAATCCAGGCCATAAGAACCTGGCAAGTACCCAAAAACGAAGCGATCTTATGGCTGTTTGAGGTACACCTAGTAACAGGGCGTTACAGTAGTCAGTGCTTGTGAATACCATTGACTGTAGAACCGTTCGGAAATTTGCCATGGTTAGTAAAGGTTTCAATTTTCTGAGAACCATTAGTTTTGCATAACCTTTTATTTTTAGTGATATGTGTTGTTTCAGGTTTAGTTCAGGGTCTATTATCACACCTAGATTGCGTACTTTCACTGCTAATTCCACAGTTTGATTATTTTTTATTGATATTGGTGTTTGAATTGGGTTTATATTTTTTTGTTCGAGGTGTAGGAATTTCACTCTCAGCACGGTCTCTATCTTCCCCGGTCCTCCCATCCACACCTAGAGTTAAAATGTGGCTCGGCCTATGCAGAATGCACATTGTAGCTCAGTATAGGCATTTTTTTAAATCTCCTGATGCATTAGCATATCATTAGATTGATGCATCTGCAGTTTAAAAAACTTGTACCCTATGCAGTAAAACTTTGTGCTAAAATCCAGTGCACAGTGCCATGATTGCATTGGCCTGAAAGTGAGTTGCTAAGTAGTATTCTCATTAATCTTACTCATGCTACTTCCAACTTGATAGGAGCAATGACCGTACAGAAACCTCAGACGGAGACACAGACACCCACCTTCAACTTCTCAGCTTTCTTCTCTTCACTGGATTTAAACGCCTGAATCTCTTTCAGCTCCTTCTTCAGTGGACCCAAGTGATTTTCATATTTTTCCTGTGAATATTAAACAGATCTAATTGAAAAATTTGAATAGTGTGTTTGATGTTATAAATCAGGATTAAATGGCTCTCAGATCCTCCTGTCTTATACTATAATTGGCCCAAGAGTGACACATCAGGATGAACATTGTACCAGGGTGCTTCCTTGAATCCTAAGCCCTGGGATCACAGGCTGTGGCTTTTTCTCATCCAGCCCCTCCCCAGGATGGGAGGAATGAGACTAGAGTACAGGACACAACAGAAGAGAAAAGAAATTGCTCTGCTCCTGTTTCTCCTAACCAAGACCCATATCTTCTCCAGCACTTCCTAAGCTATAGGACTCCATGCTGAATGCCCTCATTGCAGCCAATCAACTCATTACGGTTCAGAACTTGCTTGACTGCTGGGGAAACTGCTGCTCATCGCAGGTTTGTGGTAGACAAGGCTCACTATCAACACAAGGTTTTTCTGTTCAGTCTCTCAGTAGCTCTGAGAGAGTTTGGTGATAGAGGTGGCGGCACGCCTACATCACTAAGGGATCTGTGTCTTCCCATGTCAAGATGACTGCCTGGTGACAGGGCCTTCCCAGTAGATAGTGTTGGATTCCAGGGACAGGACGATTTGCCTTCTTCAATCCTTGGGATCCCTCATCAATTATCAAACTTTATCAAAGGATAAAATTCATCGAGGCTTGGATAGACTCTCTGGAGGAAAGAGTGTTCCCTCCATCCAGAAGCATTGACTCAGGATCCATCAATGTCCTCAAGCTCCATCTCAAGTGATTCTGATGGTCCTTGGCCACATGGCCATGGCAGTTCCTCTCATCCGTCTCAACATGAGACCTCATCAGTGGGGCCTTGGTTCGCAATGGGACCAGTTAATTCAGCCACTATCTTTTTCAGTGTTGATAACTAGCATGATGTGGACATTGTTCAGGTGGTGGCTAAATCCTAGAAGTGGGATCCACCCTTTGACCTTTATCCTATTAAGTGACTTTGGTCACCAACGCATCTACCAAAGGATGGGGCACCCACACTGGTTCCTCTCAGACTCCAGGAACATGGTCCATGTCAGAACATACTTCTTCTTCAAATTAATCGGTTAACGTTACGGGTCATTCAACATGCCCTAAGAGTTACTTACCCAGGCTTATGGGGGTGTGTAGTTTTAATTATAAGTTTATTTACTTGTCATTGGATAATTTAGATCTCTTTTGATAGCTAGAGAATGTTTGTTTTATGCAATTTTAATTTGTTTTCGTGTAGTTTATATAACTGTATTATTATGAAATATGTAATGAATGGTTTTCTTGGATTTAGTATGCAAGTATTGTATTTTGTAATTATGTATTTATGAAGTGAATTGCATTGATGGCATTATGTGGATTTGGGGTATATCAAATAAAATAATATAGAAGAATAGTACATAGGCCCTGCACATCCCAACTTTGGCACATGGTGCTTGGCCAAGAGAGCGTATGCTCAGATCTAACTTGCCATGCCATCCTTTTCCAAAATGGCCTGGCCTGTGATATTCTATCAAACCTGACATGCACAGCAGCAAAGTACATACTCTTCTTTTATAGATGCCCATCCACTCCCTGCAGTTAAATCAAAGTATAAGCTCTCTGGGGAAGGCACCTTCATCAGAAGAATATGCCTGTCAGTGTGGCACATGTCAACTCTGGGCACAGTCTTTATAACGCACTTAAAGCCATCAATGCAAAGGTGAGCGTAAGGGGAAAAGAGTTAAATGTAAAAAACATTCTGCTGGCATGAAGGTCCTGTGTAGGGATCTACAGCAGCCTGGCTTCTTCTGTTTGCCCAGTAGGAGGGTCCAGTGTGATATTTATAGCATTGTCTTTTCATAGGTAATGTTGTTGCTGTTTGAGGTCTGAGAAGTTAGTGCTGTTTTGGTAAGGCAGGTATGCTATAAGGCAGGGGTCGGGAACCTTTTTGGCTGAAAGAGCCATGAACGCCACATATTTTAAAATGTAATTCCATGAGAGCCATACAATATGTTTAAAACTAAATACAAGTAAATGTGTGCATTTTATGTAAGATCACACTTTTAAAGTACAATAAGTCTCTGAAAATATTACACCAGGCCTTAAGACACCAATACATCTCCTATTAGGAAAACGGACCAAGTCAGGCTGCTATAGAGTCCTACACAGAAACTACACGCCAGCAGAAAACCTCACCTGAATCACGTGCTGACCCTCACCTAACATAGAATAAAGAGACCAAAACGCATAACTAGAAGCATGCAGAAAAAACTGAATTGGAAACTGCAACAAGCCAGACTCTCTGTATGCAGTGTAACAAAGGAAAAAAGAAACATCACCCATCCTTATAAAACAAATCAAGAAATATAAAATCATCAGCAGTAAAACTGTACTAACAAAAAGAACATTTCGAAACAGCTGATGAGTGGAATATCCAATAATTAAAAACTCATATAAAACATTTCCAGATACCAACAAAATATTTCAAAATAGCAGACACAAAGACCCAGTAATGAAAAATAATAAGGATACAAACATTTTTTTGCTCTGCACACCTGGGAACGTTTGATATCCAGGTGTCCTGAGATTGTTCTGAATTAGCAGGAGGCGGGGTGGTTTGCTTGGAACTTTCTCCTCTCTCAGTCACATACCAGCGCTCTCTCTCACACTGGCTCTCAATTACACACCTATACACACATGCTCTCAGTCACTCACATATACACATGCTTTTTCTCTCTCACTTATATAGGCTCTTAATTACACATTTACACACATGCTATTTTTTCACGCTTACACACACACACATAGGCTTTTAATCACATAAATACATGCTGTCTTTTTCTCTCACACAAAGGCTCTCAATCACATACTCACATGCTCCATCACCTAAACCAGCTCTCAATCACACACAGACACACATGATCTCTCTCTTACTCATACACACAGGCTCTTAATCATGCATACACATGATCTCTCTCACACACAAAGGATCTCAATCATACACACATACTCTTTCACACAAACAGGTTTTCAATCACAAACTTACACATGCAGGTTCCCAATGGTAAACTTACATTCATGCTCTCTCTCTCTCACAGGTAGGCTCTCAATCACAGACATACTCTCTTTCACATATACAGGCTCTCAATCATTCACATACATGCAATCTCTCACTCACACACACAGGATCTCAAACACACATGCTTGCTCGCTCATTCACTCTCTCTCTCCCCCACCCCCACCCCGGGAACTCGTGGCAGCAGCAGCCTCCTCCCAACGCTAACCTCCTTCATTTTCAGCCCTCGCGGAGGAGGAGTCCCATTGGCCGCGGTTGAAGCTCTTCTTTATTTTCCTCCGAGCCGCGCTGCACAGTCTTTTTTTCGTCAGACCGACACTGAGCACACTAGCGTGGTCTCTTCTTCCCGTGCACGCACCCGATGCTCACCACTTCCTCTTCCGGGCTTTAGGGGGGGGCGGGAAGAAGAGAGCATGCCGGTGCCGCCGACTCCAGCTATTTTGCCGTGTTCCGCCCGGGCTGACAGCATTTTAAGCCTGGGCGGAGGAGGACTGGGGAGCAGCTGGGTCAGCGGGGGACTGGAAAGTGTGGCGAACACTGATTTAGATTTGTCTGCGAGCCAGATGCAGCCATCAAAAGAGCCATATCTGGCTCTTCCCGACCCCTGTAATACAGCATCGATGTCTTACACTGACATGATTTCTGAAAGCTTTGCATTACGTGCCTGCGTGTGTGTGTGTAATATATATCTGTATACATGTCTAGCTATCCATCTCTCTCTCTATATATATGAAACAAGTTTGAAATTTAAAGGGCTTACTTTTACTGGATTGCTCCAGGAGGTGGGGTCATAATGACTACTATGTTTCATTATCAGAACCTCAACGCAGGGACAATAACCCTGAAAGTTATATCACGGGAAAGGTGTACAAGGAGGAAGGATCTCTTAGGCTGCCTCATCCCCCTCCCACAATGACTTCACCACACACTGCCTCAGCCAGGAGGTGGGGTCATAATGACTACTGAGTTTCATTATCAGAACCTCAACGCAGGGACAATAACCCTGAAAGTTATATCACGGGAAAGGTGTACAAGGAGGAAGGATCTCTTAGGCTGCCTCATCCCCCTCCCACAATGACTTCACCACACACTGCCTCAGCCAGGAGGTGGGGTCATAATGACTACTGAGTTTCATTATCAGAACCTCAACGCAGGGACAATAACCCTGAAAGTTATATCACGGGAAAGGTGTACAAGGAGGAAGTATCTCTTAGGCTGCCTCATCCCCCTCCCACAATGACTTCACCCCACACTGCCTCAGCCTGCATTGGCTAGAGGATAGAAAATTCCTCATATGGCACTTATATCAGCCTGTGCGGGCTTGAAGAAGATAGAAATATATCTGCATTGGGCCCAGGGGCTGGAGGAATGGAGCAGTGGCCTGTGTTGGGCAGCAGCGCAGAAGGACAAGGCATCATGCAGCTCCCTCATCCGCAGTCAGCACAGAGGAGGAAAGCTGCAGCAGGGGGTCAGCAGCCTCAGAGTAATGGGGCAGGAGATATGGAGGAGATTACTAGGATTGGGGAGGAGAGGGAGCGTGCTGGATAATATGGAAATAATAAAAGGGGATCCATCCACAAATGACTGCTCAGGGACAATTAGGAGGTTAAAGTGGCCCCGCCCAGGACGCCCTGGGACAGTAAAGATCCTGATACCCACCTTGTATTCCTGCACAGCCTCCTTTATGTGGATCAGGAAGGGAGATCTGAGACCCCGGGACACACTGTGATAATAAAGATACTGACACTCACCTTGTGATCCTGCACAGCCTCCTCTATGGGGATCAGGGTGTGAGATCTGTGACCCCGGGACACACTGTGATAATAAAGATACTGACACTCACCTTGTATTCCTGCACAGCCTCCTCTATGGGGATCAGGGAGTGAGATCTGTGACCCCGGGACACACTGTGATAATAAAGATCCTGCCACTCACCTTGTAATCCTGCACAGCCTCCTGTATGGGGATCAGGGAGTGAGATCTGTGACCTGGGCCACACTGTAATAATAAAGATACTGACACTCACCTTGTATTCCTGCACAGCCTCTTCTATGGGGATCAGGGTGTGAGATCTGTGACCCCAGGATACACTGTGATAATAAAGATACTGACACTCACCTTGTATTCCTGCACAGCCTCCTCTATGGGGATCAGGGTGTGAGATCTGTGACCCCGGGACACACTGTGATAACAAAGATACTGACACTCACCTTGTATTCCTGCACAGCCTCCTCTATGGGAATCAGGGAGTGAGATCTGTGAACCCGGGACACACTGTGATAAGAAAATTATTACTTACCTGCTAATTTTCGTTCCTGTAGTACCATGGATCAGTCCAGACAGTGGGTTATGTCCCCAATCCAGCAGATGGAGTCAGCAAAAGCTTCGAGGGGGCATCACCATATGTACTACTACCCCCTCTGCAGGACTTCAGTATTGAGTATATCAAAGCCCGAGTAGACAAACAAACCCCCGTATTGGATCAAGTTTAAAAGAATCGGCAACAATAAGCCGCTTAACCTAAGTAAAGAAGTGTGACTGTCCCACCAACGGGTAGGAAGTCGTGAAGACAGCGTGACAACCCGCATGGAACTGGGAACTGTGAAAACACAAGGAAAGAACTGAAGAGTTGTGAAAGACATAAAAACACCACAGAACCATAGAGAACGGCTGAGCAGGATTAGAAACCAAAACGCGGTGGGCGTCTAGACTGATCCATGGTACTACAGGAACGAAAATTAGCAGGTAAGTAATAAATTTCTTTTCCCTGTACGTACCTGGATCAGTCCAGACAGTGGGATGTACCCAAGCGTCCCTAAATCGGGTGGGGTCCTGCGAGGCCTGCTTGTAGAACTTGCTCGCCAAAGTGTCCGAAGACAGAAGAGGCGAGGTGTAGACGATAGTGCCTCGAGAACGTGTGCAACGATTTCCAAGTGGCTGCTCTACAGATTTCCTGAGAGGAGACCGAGCGAGCCTCCGCCCAGGACGCCGCCTGAGAACGTGTAGAGTGCGCCATGATGCCGGGCGGGGGAGTCCGCCCCACCCCAATGTAGGAAGCGGCAATGCCAGCCTTCAGCCATCTGGCAATAGTTGTCTTCGAGGCCTGAGACCCTTTCCTAGGGCCGGACCAAAGCACGAAGAGATGGTCAGAAGTCCGGAAATCATTCGTAGCCTCCAGATAGAGACGCAGAGTGTGCTTGACATCCAGGAGTCGGAGAGCCCTCGGCTCAGAAGAAGAGAAGGACGGCAGTTCCACCGTCTGATTCACATGGAACGCAGACACCACCTTCGGAAGGAAGGAGGGAACAGTGCGAAGCGAAACTCCAGAGTCGGAGAAACGGAGATAAGGCTCTCTACACGACAGGGCTTGCAGCTCCGAGATGCGTCGAGCGGAGCAGATGGCCACCAGAAACACAGTCTTGAGGGTGAGATCCTTAATCGTCGCACTCCGGAGTGGTTCAAACGGGGGCCCCGACATGGAACGGAGCACAAGGTTGAGACTCCAGGAGGGACAAGGATCCCGCAACGGAGGCCGTAAATGCTTGACACCCTTGAGGAAGCGAACAATATCCGGGTGTTGTAGTAGGGAGCCCCCAATGCGCAGGAGCGAACCAAGGGCGGCCACCTGAACCCGTAGTGAGTTATAGGCGAGCCCCTTGTCCACCCCCGCTTGAAGAAACTGAAGGATCTGAGGAACCGAAGCCTTAGCGGGTCTCGTGTTCTGGCTGGTACACCACAGCTCGAAAACCTTCCAGACCCGAACATAGGCCACCGACGTCGAAGTCTTTCGGGAACGCAACAGCGTTGACACTACCGCCTCCTGGTAGCCCCGGCGCCGAAGGCGGTGCCACTCAAAAGCCAGGCCGCAAGACAGAAGAGTTCTGCCTGCTCGAAAAATACCGGGCCCTGGTGCAGGAGGCGGGGGAGATGTCCCAGTCGGATGGGTCCGTCGATCACCAGTTGGAGAAGGTCCGCAAACCAGGGTCGCCTTGGCCATTCTGGCGCGACGAAGATTACCGTCCCCTGATGAGCCTCTATTCTGCGGAGTAGTCTTCCCACCAGTGGCCACGGTGGAAATGCGTATAGAAGGAGATGGGCCGGCCACGGGAGCATGATATAGGCCACCGTGGTCGCGTTGTCCGATAAGATCCGAACCTCCCGATTCCGAAGGAGTGGCAGGAAGTGTCGCAGAGCTAGTCTGACCGCTCTGGTCTCCAGGCGATTGATGGACCACGTTGCCTCCTCCGCGGACCACGTCCCCTGCGTGGCGCTGCGGTCGCAGACTGCTCCCCAGCCGACGAGACTGGCATCGGTGGTTACCACCACCCAATTTGGCAGATCTAGGGACACGCCGCGAGCCAGATTCTCCGGCTCCATCCACCAGCTCAGGCTGATCCTGGCGAACTGCGGCAGGGGAAGGAGCACCTGGTAGTCCTGCAAAAGCGGTTTCCAACGGGATAGAAGTGCTCTTTGTAGGGGCCGGAGGTGCGCAAATGCCCAAGGGACCATGTCGATGGTGAAGCCCATCACCCCCAGGAGCTGCAGGTAGTCCCAGGAGGTGGGAACTGGTAACGCAGAGAACCGCTGTATGTGCTCCCGCAAGGCGTGCGCCTTGTCCTGCCTCAGAAAAACCTTGCCCAGACGTGTGTCGAAGGTCGCCCCCAAAAAATCCAAGCGCTGCGAGGGCACGAGGGAGCTCTTGGAGAAGTTCACTACCCATCCCAGGGACTGCAGGAACTGTATTACCCTGGCTACCGCAGCCTGTCCATGTAGGAAAGACTTCGCTCGGATGCCCCAATCGTCCAGGTAAGGATGGACTAAAATACCCTCCTTCCGAAGGGCAGCCGCCACGACTACCATGATCTTGGTGAAGGTGCGCGGTGCCGTCGCCAACCCGAACGGGAGCGCTATAAACTGGAAGTGTTGGTCCAGGATCTTGAACCTGAGAAGACGATGATGCTCCCGGCGGATGGGGATGTGAAGGTAGGCCTCCGTCAGTTCCAAGGAGGCCAGGAACTCCCCTCGATGCACCGCCGCAATCACCGAGCGCTGCGTTTCCATGCGGAACCGGACCACCCGGAGGGACTTGTTGACTTCCTTTAGGTCCAGGATGGGCCGGTAGGATCCTTCCTTCTTTGGCACCACGAAGTAGATGGAATAATGGCCCGAGCCCACCTCTCCGGAGGGCACGGGCGCAATGGCGCCTATCTCCCGAAGCCTGTCCAGTGTCAACTGCACCGCCCTGCGCTTGGGGCCCGATCCGCAGGGAGAGAAGATGAACCGTCCCTTCGGAGCGCGGACAAACTCCAACGCGTAGCCGTGTTCTATGGTGTCCAAGACCCACTGGTCTGAGGTGATCTGCGCCCACTCCTCGTAGAAGAACGCCAGCCGACCCCCAATCCTGGGGACGGCGGAGTGGGCGAGCCGAACATCATAGGGAGGACTTTGGAGAGGGTTGTCCCGACCCGGGGGCGGGCCGCGCGGGCCTACGCCCGCGAAAGGAGTGCGACCAGGGCTGAGGGCCTGGAGCCCGCCGGTCTGTAGTTCCTGTAGCGCCTTTGCGCCCTGGCTCTGGTCCGGGAAGACGAAAACGCCCTGGAGGGCCGGTATCTGTCCTCCGGCAGGCGATGAACCGCGTTTTCCCCCAGGGACTTGATGATCTGGTCCAAATCCTCCCCGAATAGGAACTTACCCCTGAATGGCAGGGAGCCCAGGCTCGACTTGAAGGATGTATCCGCCGCCCAGTTGCGAAGCCATAGTAGTCGACGTGCCGCCACTACCGAGACCATGGATCGAGCCAGGACCCGAAACAGGTCGTAGGAGGCGTCTGCCCCGTACGCCACCGCAGCTTCCAGTCTATCCGCCTGGACGGCCTCATCGGCCGGCAGAACCTGAGAGGTGAGAAGTTGTTGCACCCAGAGAAGACTCGCCCTCTGGGCAAGCGAACTGCACATCACTGCCCGCATCCCCAGCGCGGAGACCTTGAAGACCCGCTTGAGGAAAACTTCCAACTTGCGATCTTGCGTATCCCGTAAGGCCGCTCAACCCGTCACTGGTATGGTCGTCCTCTTCGTGACCGCCGACACCGCGGAGTCCACTTTTGGTACCTTGATGAGATCCAGAAAATCCTCCGGCAGTGGGTAAAGTTTTTCCATGGCATGGCTGACCTTTAGGGAAGCTTCCGGGGTGTCCCATTCCCTAGTGAGAAGCTGCAGGAAACGCCCGAGCCCTCGGTCGAAGGGCTGCCAGAACCGGATCCCCCTTCCTTGCAGAAGTGACAACAGCGGGCGCTATGGGAGCGGGCGGGTCCGGCGGCGGATCGAGGTCTAACTCCTGAATAATTAGCGGGATAAGCTCATCCAGCTCTTCCCTCTGGAAGAGACGCAGTGTGCGCGGATCGTCCCCCTCTGATGTGGAGTCTCCTTGACCCAAGTCCGTAAGGTCCGGCCCAGGGGACGCTGGACCTGGCACCGCTCCCACGGAGCCCACAGGAAGCCGGGTGCGGGTGGGAAGTTGGGGGGCCCCCACTCCTGCCGAGATGGGGGGGGGCCTGAGAGGGAGGCGAGAGCCGCGGTAACTTGGCTGGGGGCGGTCCCGTGGGAACGTCGAGACCCTGCAGATATGCTGTGTGCATTAGAAGTATAAACTCCGGGGAAAACCCCGGCCTACCCGAAGGAGCACCGGAGGGGGGGGACCCCGTTGAACCCTGGCCCAGCGGGTCTGGCTCCGGCAGCAAGGTCGGGGGAGAAACCTCGGGGGAGTCCCTGTCCTCCAGCGCTGCCTGAGTCCCCTCAGGGCGCTGGGTATGCAAGTTGGCCGCCGTTCCCGCCAGAAATGGGGGAGGGGCCGGCCCGCGCCACCCGGGCAAGCCTGCACAAAGGAGAATTCGCCGAGGGACTGCGACGTGCCTTCCCCCCCGGGAAGGCACCGAGCACAGATCCCCTCTCGCGAAATTCGCAATCCCGGCTCGCCGCAGGCCGGGCAACGCGACGGCCTCGGCATCGGGAGTGCTGCTAAAAACGGAGCAGACAGGCAAGAATCACAGAAATAAGCCTCGGGGGGGGGGGGGGGGGGGCCGTGAGGAGAAACGCCGCTGCGGGGGGGGCCCAGTCGGCCTGCACTGCCCGCCGACGGAGAACGGTGCCGCGGGGGGCCCTCCTGGCCGCACAACCCGCCGACAAGGAGCTCCCTGCCTACCTCCGCAGCCCATGAGGAGCAGACAAAATGGCCGCGGGTGAGGGAGAAACGCGGAGAGGCCAGTCCCACCGGCATCTGCGATCAAAGAGCTGTAAGAGAAAATACAGAATAACGTATCACTTACCCCGGTTCGCAAGCGACAGGCTAGCACCGAGAGAGAGAGAGAGAGACACAACACAGAGGGAAGCCAAGCCTCCCCAATTTGAACCTCTTTTTTTTTTTTTTTTAAGTGAAACAAACTTGATCCAAAAGAAATAGTCAAAGAAAACAGAGAAGGAAATTAATCAAGGAAAGAAAATGGTCTAAGGTAATCGGGAGCAACCCAGATTCCCCTACTCACATCTGCTGGAGTCAGAAGATACTGAACTCCTGCAGAGGGGGTAGTAGTACATATGGTGACGCCCCCTCGAAGCTTTTGCTGACTCCATCTGCTGGATTGGGGACATAACCCACTGTCTGGACTGATCCAGGTACGTACAGGGAAAATAAAGATACTGACACTCACCTTGTAATCCTGCACAGCCTCCTCTATGGGGATCAGGGAGTGAGATCTGTGTCCCCGGGATACACTGTGATAATAAAGATCCTGATACTCACCTTGTGATCCTGCACAGCCTCCTCTATGGGGATCAGGGAGTGAGATCTGTGTCCCCGGGATACACTGTGATAATAAAGATACTGATACTCACCTTGTGATCCTGCACAGCCTCCTCTATGGGGATCAGTGTGTGATATGTGACTCTAGGACACACTGTGATAATAAAGATAGCGATACTCACCTTGTAATCCTGCACAACCTCCTCTATGGGGATCAGGGTATGAGATCTGTGACCCCGGGACACACTGTGATAACAAAGATACTGACACTCACCTTGTATTCCTGCACAGCCTCCTCTATGGGCATCAGGGAGTGAGATCTGTGACCCCGGGACACACTGTGATAATAAAGATACTGACACTCACCTTGTATTCCTGCACAGCCTCCTCTATGGGGATCAGGGAGTGAGATCTGTGACCTGGGACACACTGTGGTAATAAAGATACTGACACTCACCTTGTATTCCTGCACAGCCTCCTCTATGGGGATCAGGGTGTGAGATCTGTGACCTGGGACACACTGTGATAATAAAGATACTGACACTCACCTTGTATTCCTGCACAGCCTCCTCTATGGGGATCAGGGTGTGAGATCTGTGACCTGGGACACACTGTGGTAATAAAGATACTGACACTCACCTTGTATTCCTGCACAGCCTCCTCTATGGGGATCAGGGAGTGAGATCTGTGACCTGGGACACACTGTGGTAATAAAGATACTGACACTCACCTTGTATTCCTGCACAGCCTCCTCTATGGGGATCAGGGTGTGAGATCTGTGACCTGGGACACACTGTGGTAATAAAGATACTGACACTCACCTTGTATTCCTGCACAGCCTGCTCTATGGGCATCAGGGAGTGAGATCTGTGACCCCAGGAAGCACTGTGATAATAAAGATACTGACACTCACTTGAGAATAACATAATGATAAAACCGACAGTCTTTGTACAAGGACCTTGGTATAATTTTAGAGAAAGACCTTAGCTTTAAAAAACATATCCACCAAACTGAGGGAAGGCTACCACAAACTCATCACTCTATGAAGGTTAAAACCGTTACTTGAAATAAACGACTTTATAACAGTATTGCAATCACTGATTTTTTCCAATATCGACTATTGGAATTCACTGCTACTGGGACTTCCTCATTCCACTATCCGACCTCTACAAGTATTACAGAATGCAGCCACAAGAATTTTGACAGGAAGCAAAAAATGCGATCGCATTACACTATTTTAACATCATTGCATTGGCTGCCCATTGAATACCGTTCACAATATAAAACAGCCTGCATTGTACACAAAATAATTTATGGTGAACAAACCGAATGGTTAAATACAGCCATTCGATTACAGGCTCCCCAAAGGAATCTCAGATCGGCAAATAAGTGTCTACTAACAATCCCCTCGGTGAAGTCAGCACATCTCAGTCAAGTGCGAGAGTGAGCAGTAACAATACCAGGCCCCAAACCCTGGAATACGTTACCAGTTGAGATCAGATTACAAGCAGATATTAAAAAATTTAAGTCCGATCTTAAAACATGGCTTTTTGGCTGTGCCTATGCAGAATCTAACTAAATGATCTTTTATTTGCTGTTTTTATCTAAAAAGCTGTTCATATTTTCGCTGCTTTTATTCATCTTATTGCACTTAATTTTATCTTGTATTCGCTTTATGCTTTAAATTTTGTACTTGTTTTAACTATTTATAATTTTAGAACTATAAATCCTTTATTAATTTGTTCTTATTGATGATTTACTGTATTTGATTTCTTTTTATTGTAAACCGTTGTGATGGACCTTCCGATACGATGGTATATAAAACCTAATAAACTAGAAACTAGAAATTATTCCTGCACAGCCTCCTCTATGGGGATCAGGGTGTGAGATCTGTGACCTGGTGTTACACTCACCAGTCATGGGGCTCCGCCTACCCTCCAAATCCTCCCTGACGCTGTGCCCGGTCTCGAGTCCCTGGCCGCGACCAGCCGTCTCTCCGCTTGCAGTCCATCCATCAGTACCCCATGCCGCCAGGATCTCCTCTGCTCTGTTTGCGCAAGGAGCCATCCTACTCCTCAGCACGGGATCTCCATACGCAGGTGCGCACGGCTCTTGCCATGATTTAAAGGGCCAACAGCGGGAAATCACCGCCGGGTTCGTGAAATGATGTCATTGGCCCTAGCCTACTTAAGGCTCTCCCAGGCTGCCTCCGGATGGCTTGGCAACGAGTCTCCTCGTGCTGAATTCCTCGTGGGTTTCTGCGTTTTTGCTCCTGAGTATCAGCTCCTGCATTCCTGCCTTCCAGTACTCGCTCCAGACTCCCAGTTCCCGTGTTAGCTTCCTTTGGACAGACCTCCCTGGCTTTGACCTTTGGATTGGATCTCACCCTGTCTGCTTGCCGCCTGCCTCTGACATTTGGACCGGACCCACCCTGCCTGCTTGCCGCCTGCCTCTGACCTTCGGACTGGACCCCACCTTGGCTGCTCGCTGCCTGCCTTCTGACTCTCTGCTTCGCATGGCCGTACCACAAGATCCTTCTTACAGGGGCCCACCTATGACCAGACAGCCCCCTACCCAAGGGCTCAACCTGCGGGGAATGAAGGCTGGTAGTGACGAAGCTCCAGCTGGCCCCTGCTCTCCTCCAGCCTTGCCTCCTGGTGGTGGTGACCTGTCCCCCTCAGGTAGCGACAACACCATCTGGGGCCAAGGGTCCACAGCTTACATCAGAGCTGCAACACCTGGGACCACTGTAATAATAAAGATACTGACACTCACCTTGTAATCCTGCACTGCCTCCTCTAGGGGGACCACACTGTGAGATCTGTGCTCCTTTCCTTCCTTACAGATAAGACAGATTGCTTTCCAATCCTCTGTGCAGAACAATTTTAATTTCTCTTCATGCTTCTGGCACAGAGTTTCCTCTCCTTTTCTCTCTGACATCTTTTTCACCCTTTCTATCAGATTCCGCAGCTCCCAGTTAGGCCTGAGTTTCCTCTGCTGAGATGTTTCTCTGCACTTGGGACAGGGGAAGTTTGTATCTAGGCCCTCCCAGGCCCGAGTGATGCAGGAGCGGCAGAAGTTGTGGCCACAGTCTATGGTCACCGGGTCTATAAAATAATCCAAGCAGATGGAACAAGAAGCTTCCTCCCGCAGAGACTCCATGCTGCTCCCTGCAGCCACGCTCCTGAGAGGAGAAGTGCAGACTCTATTTTTACTTTCATTTCTTCTCTAGCAGCGTCACAGAAAGGGAGGGTCTCTCTCTCTCTCTCTCTCTGGAGTGTGCTCTATCGAAAATTATTTTTCAAGCTGTGTTTCTGGGTTTACTACACATAAAACTTCAGAAAAGCCAACTTGTTCCCCTTTCACCACTGTGTTTCACTGTATTTTTACATTGTGGTGACCTTTAGGGAGATAAACTCAATAAACGCCTGTTTTGGTTCACCTACAGTTTTTCTTCTGTAGAACTGAGAACTTTTGGAAAGTTTGGAATAGAATTTAGAAGCAGTCAGACAAGTTATGAGAGTGGCTTGTTCTTTCTATTCCAAACGTATATCTATACACACACACACTGAGAAGGAGAACTGCTCTCAGTTTCGGAATATAAATATCATGATCTGTGCTTCAGTAAAGCCTGTGAAATTCTTCTATGCATAAAAAGCCAGGGATCTGGGGGCATTTGTATCTGATAATCTCAAGGAAGTCAAATAGGTGGATAAGGTGATAAAAAAAACAGAAAGGTGCTTGGTTGCCTAGGGAGTGGTGATAATGCCCCTGTATAAACCCCTAGTCCACATTTGAACGAGCCACTCCTGAATTAATACAAAACACATACATTTATTTATTTATTTATTTATTATTTTTATATACTGACATTCTTACATCTGATGTAAATCATACCGGTTTACATTAAACAGTAGCAGGAAATAAATTTCCATAGTCTAATACAATGAACATTTCTAATTAAAATTGTTAACAAGTGAAAAGAAAAAGGTAAAGGATTGGAATAAAGGTTAAATTACAGAAAAATATAAAATATTTTTTTTAAAAGCACAAGGGGTGCATAAAGGGGACATGTTCAGTTCTTGCGAGGGCCCAGGATGGAGGGTGGCCTCCCCGCTCGCCGGCGCCTGATGGTGAGGTGCTCTTCAACCATCGCCGGGGCTCCCAGTGACGTCAGGGTGGGGGCGTGGTCACACATCGCATCGCAGTCATTCATTTCCCTCACCTCTTGCTGTTGGTTCCGTATCTTTTTTCCCCCTGCCATTCAGTTTGGTGTTCAGTTCTCGCGGGGGCCCAGGATGGAGGGTGGCCTCCCCGCTCGCCGGCGCCTGATGGTGAGGCGCTCTTCAACCGTCGCCGGGACTCCCAGTGACGTCATACATAAGCCCTCAAACCAGCCACTTCTGAATTCATACAAAATACAAACATAAGTCCTCGATCCAACAGCTCCAGAATTCATACAAAACACATACATAAGCCCTCGATCCAGCCGCTCCTGAATTAAGACAAAACACATACATAAGCCCTCGATCCAGCCGCTCCTGAATTAAGACAAAACACATACATAAGCCCTCGATCCAGCCGCTCCTGAATTAAGACAAAACACATACATAAGCCCTCGATCCAACCAGTCCTGAATTAATACAAAACACATACATAAGCCCTCGATCCAACCACTCCTGAATTAATACAAAACACATACATAAGCCCTCGATCCAGCCACTCCTGAATTAATACAAAACACATACATAAGCCCTCGATCCAACCACTCCTGAATTAATACAAAACACATACATAAGCCCTCGATCCAGCCACTCCTGAATTAAGACAAAACACATACATAAGCCCTCGATCCAGCCACTCCTGAATTAATACAAAACACATACATAAGCCCTCGATGCAGCCACTCCTGAATTAATACAAAACACATACATAAGCCCTCGATCCAACCACTCCTGAATTAATACAAAACACATACATAAGCCCTCGATCCAGCCACTCCTGAATTAATACAAAACACATACATAAGCCCTCGATGCAGCCAATCCTGAATTAATACAAAACACATACATAAGCCCTCGATCCAACCACTCCTGAATTAATACAAAACACATACATAGGCCCTCGAACCAGCCGCTCCTGAATTAATACAAAACACATACATAAGCCCTCAATCCAGCCGCTCCTGAATTAATACAAAACACATACATAAGCCCTCGAACCAGCCACTCCTGAATTCATATAAAATACATACATAAGCCCTCGAACCAGCCACTCCTGAATTAATACAAAACACATACATAGGCTCTCGAACCAGCCACTCCTGAATTTATTTATTTATATATTAGCTTTTTTATACCGACATTCGTGGGTACATCATGCCGGTTTACATATAACTAAAGGAGGAAAATACAAAAAACAGGGAGGGGGAGGGGAGCAGCTAGGAAGTAAGGAGGATCAAGGAAAGGGTTGAAAGAAGGACAGGTGGAAATAATATAGGAACAGTACCTGGCAGGGAACAAGGTACAGAGATGAGTGAACCATCCGATAAGTATTATATACAACATTCTAAAAATTATACACTCAAAAGGACTAAGTACAACATTGAAAATTATGCAATCAAAAGGTAAGGGGTCTAGGGGGAAGGGGAAAATATACAATGCTACAGAATTGTGCAATCAAATCACGGCACAGGGAAAAAGGGGGAGAGAAAGGAGGGTAGGGAGGGGATGAGAGAAGGGGTAGGCACTATATACAATCATGCCTGATTATACAGTCAACAACATGGCAAGGCAAAGGGGGAGATGGGGGGGGGGGGGGGAAGAGAGAGACAGGAGGGGGAAAGGTTAGGGGCAAAAGGACTAAGTAGGGTCCAAATCAGGATATGCCAGTTTAGAGAGCCATGTCTTAAGCCCTTTTTTGAATTTCCGAGAACATGATTCTAATCGGAGGTTAAGTGGCAGGGTGTTCCAAAGGGTGGGGCCTGCGATGGAAAGGGCTCTTTGGTGGAGGTGAGGTGTGCGATTCTGAGGGTGGGGGTGTAGAGGGTTCCTGTGAGTGCGGTTCTGGTGGGAAGGTTGGAGGAGCAGAAGCGAAGCGCATCCTCAAGCCAGAAGCGGTTGTGATTGTGCAGGGAGTTGTGAATAATGGTGAGGGTTTTGTATCTGATGTGGGAGGAGATGGGTAGCCAATGGATTTCCTTAAGAATGGGGGTGATGTGGTCGGCTTTGCAGGTATTAGTTAGGATTCTGGCCATAGCATTCTGCAACATTTGAAGGGGTCTAATAGTAGAATTGGGGAGACCTAAAAGTAGAGCATTGCAGTAATCCATTTTTGAAAGTATTGTCGCTTCTAAGACTGTACGGAAGTCTTGTGCATAGAGCAAGGGTTTAAGTTTTTTGAGGATGTGGAACTTGAAGAACTTTCCTTTATAATTGTATTAATGTGATTTTTGAAGTTTAGTTGGTTGTCTAAGGAGACACCAAGATCTCGTATGGAGTGGGGGAGTGAATTTGAGGGGAGGGTGAGGTCGCAAGCTGTGGGTAGCATAAGGTCCGGGTGGTTAGATATGAAGGCCAGTTCCAAACAATGGTATATAAAAGCACATACATAAATAAATAAATAAATAAAATATGCTGAATTAAGACAAAACACATACAGAAGACCTCGAACAGCCACTTCTTAATTAAAACAAAACACATACATAAGCCCTCGAACCTGCCACTCCTGAATTAAGGGAAAACACATACAGAAGACCTCAAACAGCCTCTCCTCTGAATTAAGGCAAAACACATAAATAAGCTCTCATTCCCTGTAGGTACCTGGATCATTCCAGACTGTGGGTTATCCCTTCCAGCAGATGGAGACAGAAAAAAACTTGAAGGGCACCCTCTCTTAAACTTTTGTGCCACCTGCATCCCTTTAGTTATTCTCTGTCTCCAGCAGATGGAGGTGGTGCAAAACCTGCAGTCTTGACCTGTTTTTAGGGTTAAGTCTAGTTTCCTTTAAAAAAAAAAAAAAAAAAAAATATAAAGAAGCAATTGAATCTGACAATGAATTAAGCTTTTATATTAAAAAAACCCAAAAAAACAGGACTATGAAAAAAAATAAAAAAATAAAAACGACATTAAGTCTCCCAGGGTGTGCCAGCGATCAGTTCCCCCCTGGTAGGAGGCTCAGGAGCTGGCGTAGGTTACCCTGCGGGCTCCTGCAAGGTAAGGCTCAGGGGAAGATACCCGTGGTCCAGTCCCTCTTCTCCCTTCTTGCTGCCCCCAGCCGATTACAGAAAAAAAAAAAGTTAACAAAGTGGCCTGCTGTTACTTTTTGGGTATTCTGGCCGTGCAATTCGAGTTGGAGTATATTTCTTTTTGCGAACCACGCTTCCCTCGCTCTCCTGCCATTTTTTTGTTCTGCCGCGATTTTTAAGCTCCCTCTTCTCTGCCACGATACCGCAGCCATCTTCTTGTACTGCCTGCACCTCGGGAACCCAGAGCCGATACATTCCCCCTCAGTGCGGGAACCGAGGCCATCTTAGAATTTAAGGAGGCAGAAGCCAGAGCTTTGGGAGCAATGGAGTTTCCTCCCGATTTTTCTCCAGTCCCTACCAGTCCTGTGGATTATTTTGACCCGGACCATGATACTGACCAGGACCAAGATGCTTTCGAGGGTGAGCCCAATCCCCTGGTGGGAGAAGGGGCTGGTTCGAACACTTTCACCCTAGACTTTGTGCTTCTGATGCACAAGGCGTTTTTGGCTTCTCAAACTGCTTCCCAGACTTAGCAAAGTGGTGCTTCACGATTGAGTCGCTCATCTGAGCCTCCAGATAAAATTCCTAAGCGCTCAGATACCCAGGAGGCGCTTCAAGTCGCTAAATTGAATGCTCCGCCAGTGGCAGGAGCAGACGCAGTGGATGGTGAGGTTCTGGACACGCCGACCCCTTCCTTGCCCCCTCCCGGCAAAGGCTCCGAAGAGGATCTGATAAAACACTCCCCTCTGGATGGTGATGACCCGAAGGTGGTCCGCCTATTTCACAGGGAGGAACTGGAGCCTCTTATTTCCTCTGTCTTATCCGAATTAAGGGTGGATCTCCCCCAAGTTTCATTACCACAAGGTTCTGTGGATCCTGTCTTAGCGGGGCTGCAGGCTCCAGCAAAAACCTTTCCCTTGCATCCTATGCTACTCCAGTTGATGACTCGGGAGTGGGAAGTCCAAGATGCTGGTTTGAGGGAAGGAAGGGCTATGGATAAGCTTTACCCTTTGCCAGAGGACTCGGACATTTTGCAGTCCCCTAAGGTGGACGCTTCTGTGTCCGCAGTCACAAAGTGGACCACCATTCCTGTCACGGGTGCGGCAGCCCTCAAGAATCTTCAGGATAGTAAACTTGAGGTTCTTCTTAAGCGGATCTTTAAAGTTTCAGCCTTGGGTATTCGCACAGAGGTGTACAATAGCTACATGCTGCGGGCGAGCCTCCGATGGGTACAACAATTATTGACTTCAAGAGAGCTTCCTCCTGGAGCAAGCGGAGCGTTTGGAGGCAGCGGTGGCTTATGGAGCGGATGCGCTGTAGTGCGGTAATAATGGGAGACTTCAATTACCCCAATATTGACTGGGTAAATGTATCATCGGGACACGCTAGAGAGATAACGTTCCTGGATGTAATAAATGACTGCTTCATGGAGCAATTGGTTCAGGAAGCAACAAGAGAGGGAACTATTTTAGATTTAATTCTCAGTGGAGCACAGGATTTGGTGAGAGAGGTAACGGTGGTGGGGCCACTTGGCAATAGTGATCATAATATGATTAAATTTGAATTAATGACTGGAAGAGGAACAGTATGCAAATCCACGGCTCTCGTGCTAAACTTTCAAAAGGGAAACTTTGATAAAATGAGAAAAATTGTTAGAAAAAAACTGAAAGGAGCAGCTACAAAAGTAAAAAGTGTGCAAGAGGCATGGACATTGTTAAAAAATACCATTCTAGAAGCACAGTCCAGTTGTATTCCACACATTAAGAAAGGTGGAAAGAAGGCAAAACGATTACCGGCATGGTTAAAAGGGGAGGTGAAAGAAGCTATTTTAGCCAAAAGATCTTCATTCAAAAATTGGAAGAAGGATCCAACAGAAGAAAATAGGATAATGCATAAACATTGGCAAGTTAAATGTATGACATTGATAAGAAAAGCTAAGAGAGAATTTGAAAAGAAGTTGGCCGTAGAGACAAAAACTCACAGTAAAAACCTTTTTTAATATATCCGAAGCAGAAAGCCTGTGAGGGAGTCAGTTGGAACGTTAGATTATCGAGGGGTTAAAGGGGCACTTAGAGAAGATAAGGCCATCACGGAAAGATTAAATGATTTCTTTGCTTCGGTCCTTATGAAGAGGATGTTGGGGAGGTACCCGTACTGAAGAAGGTTTTCATGGGTAATGACTCAGATGGACTGAATCAAATCATGGTGAACCTAGAAGATGTGGTAGACCTGATTGACAAACTGAAGAGTAGTAAATCACCTGGACCAGATGGTATATACCCCAGAGTTCTGAAGGAACTAAAAAAATGAAATTTCAGACCTATTAGTAAAAATTTGTAACCTATCATTAAAATCATCCATTGTACCTGAAGACTGGCGGATAGCAAATGTAACCCCAATATTTAAAAAGGGCTCCAGGGGCGATCTGGGAAACTACAGACCAGTTAGCCTGACTTCAGTGCCAGGAAAAATAGTGGAAAGTGTTCTGAACATCAAAATCACAGAACATATAGAAAGACATGGTTTAACAGAACAAAGTCAGCATGGCTTTACCCAAGGCAAGTCTTGCCTTATAAATCTGCTTCACTTTTTTGAAGGGGTTAATAAACATGTGGATAAAGGTGAACCGGTAGATGTAGTATACTTGGATTTTCAGAAGGCTTTTGACAAAGTTCCTCATGAGAGGCTTCTAAGAAAAGTAAAAAGTCATGGGATAGGTGACGATGTCCTTTCGTGGATTGCAAACTGGCTAAAAGACAGGAAACAGAGAGTAGGATTAAATGGACAATTTTCTCAGTGGAAGGGAGTAGACAGTGGAGTGCCTCAGGGATCTGTATTGGGACCCTTACTTTTCAATATATTTATAAATGATCTGGAAAGAAATACGACGAGTGAAATCATCAAATTTGCAGACGAAACAAAATTGTTCAGTGTAGTTAAATCACAAGCAGATTGTGATAAATTGCAGGAAGACCTTGTGAAACTGGAAAATTGGGCATCAAAATGGCAGATGAAATTTAATATGGATAAGTGAAGTGCAAGGTGATGCATATAGGGAAAAATAACCCTTGCTATAGTTACACAATATTAGGTGCTACAACCCAAGAAAGAGATCTAGGCGTCATAATGGATAACACATTGAAATCGTCGGTTCAGTGTGCTGTAGCAGTCAAAAAAGCAAACAGAATGTTGGAAATTATTAGAAAGGGAATGGTGAATAAAATGGAAAATATCATAATGCCTCTGTATCGCTCTATGGTGAGACCGCATATTGAATACTGTGTACAATTCTGGTCACCGCATCTCAAAAAAGATATAATTGCGATGGAGAAGGTACAGAGAAGAGCGACCTAAATGATAGGGGGAATGGAACAGCTCCCCTATGAGGAAAGACTAAAGAGGTTAGGGCTGATCAGCTTGGAGAAGAGACGACTGAGGGGGGATATGATAGAGGTGTTTAAAATCATGAGAGGTCTAGAGCAGGTAGATGTGAATTTGTTATTTAGTCTTTCAGATAATAGAAAGATTAGGGGGCATTCCATGAAGTTAGCATGTGGCACATTTAAAACTAATCAGAGAAAGTTATTTTTCACTCAACGCACAATTAAACTCTGGAATTTGTTGCCAGAGGATGTAGTTAGTGCAATTAGTATAGCTGTGTTTAAAAAAGGATTGGATAAGTTCTTGTAGGAGAAGTCCATTACCTACTATTAATTAAGTTGACTTAGAAAATAGCCACTGCTATTACCAACAACAGTAACATGGAATAGACTTAGTTTTTGGGTACTTGCCAGGTGCTTATGGCCTGGATTGGCCACTGTTGGAAATAGGATGCTGGGCTTGATGGACTCTTGGTCTGACCCAGTATGGCATGTTCTTAAGTTCCCCACCTAGTCTGAATCTGACCCTGTCTCTGCGCTTACAGATCTAATTCTGGGTTACAAGTTCTCAGCTCTATCCTGCGGATTATGTGATGCAGGGAGTGTACATCCCTGCCTAGTCTGAATCTGAATCTGACCCTGTCTCTGCGCTTACAGATCTAATTCTGGGTTACAAGTTCTCAGCTCTATCCTGCAGATTATGTGATGCAGGGAGTGTACATCCCTGCCTAGTCTGAATCTGACCCCTTGTCTCTGCGCTTACAGATCCAGTTCTGGGTTACAAGTTCCCAGCTCTATCCTGTGGATTATGTGATGCAGGGAGTGTACATCCCTGCCTGGTCTGAATCTGACCCCATGTCACTGTGCTTAAAGATCCAGTTCTGTGGTACAAGTTTCCAGCTGTATCCTGCGGATTATGTGATGCAGGGAGTGTACATCCCTGCCTGGTCTGAATCTGACCCCATGTCTCTGCGCTTACAGATCCAGTTCTGTGGTACAAGTTTCCAGCTGTATCCTGTGGATTATGTGATGCAGGGAGTGTAGATCCCTGCCTGGTCTGAATCTGACCCCATGTCTCTGCGCTTACAGATCCAGTTCTGTGGTACAAGTTTCCAGCTGTATCCTGTGGATTATGTGATGCAGGGAGTGTACATCCCTGCCTGGTCTGAATCTGACCCCATGTCTCTGCGCTTACAGATCCAGTTCTGGGTTACAAGTTCCCAGCTCTATCCTGCGGATTATGTGATGCAGGGAGTGTACATCCCTGCCTGGTCTGAATCTGACCCCATGTCTCTGTGCTTACAGATCCAGTTCTGTGGTACAAGTTTCCAGCTGTATCCTGCGGATTATGTGATGCAGGAAGTGTACATCCCCACCTGGTCTGTTTCTCTATATTATACTAGCCGTTACGCCCGTAACAACGGGCAACATTAAAAAAAAAAATTTTCGGTCCATTTCCTTCCCCCTCATTCTCCCTCCCATCTCCACCTCCCCCCTCATTCTCCCTTTCTCTCATTCTCCCTTCCACCTCCCCCCTCATTCTCCCTTCCACCTCATTCTCCCTTCCACCTCCCCCACATTCTCCCTTCCACCTCATTCTCATTCTCCCTCCCCTCAATTCCTCCTTTCCCCCTTCAACCCTCCCCCTCATTCTCCCTTCCCCTCATATTTCCCCCTTCCCCCTCATTCCCCCTTCTCCCTCCCCTCCCCCATTCTCCCTTCTCACTTCCCCCTCCCCCATTCTCCCTCCCACCTCTCCCTTCCACTTCTCCCTCCCACTTCTATTCCCACCTCACTCTCTCTTCCCTCCCCCTCCCCTCAGTCACTCCCCTCCTCTCCCAGCTTATTCAGAACTGCTTTGGATGGTGTGCGCGCGCGCCGCTGCTGCCGCTACAAGTCCTGGTCCTCGCCGCCGGTCCTGGTCCTGATCCGGGTCCTCGCCACCGCCACTGGTCCTCGCCGCAGCTGCTGCCGCCACTACGAGTCCTCCCAGCGCCATTTTTTTAAATAGGCCAACTCTGGCCGACGTGCTCGCATGCGCGGTAGAGCTGCTCTCTACTGCGCATTTGCGGCATGTCGGTCCCATCCCATTTATATGGTAGATCACACAGGGTGGGGTTAGCAGCAGCCTCGACATCGGAACTGACATTCATTTCAAGCTCCCTTGAGCTCTCCCGTGATTGATGCAGGAGTTATCCGGCTTATGACTGGTCGCATGCTAGATAGAAAGAGAAGCAGCAGCTCTTGAACTGTACTCAGGGAGAAAACTCTTCTGTACCACGCAGAACAAACAGTCAGGTCGATACTGTAAGACCGCGGGAGAGCGGACGAACGCCCGCTCTCCCGGCGCGCGCACCAGCCCTTCGCTGGTGCGGGCGATTCAGTATTTAAATGAGGTGACGCGGGAAAAACGGGGAAAAGGAGGCGCTAGGGACACTAGCGCGTCCCTAGCGCCTCCTTTTTGTCAGGAGCGGCGGCTGTCAGTGGGTTTGACAGCCGACGCTCAATTTTGCCGGCGTCGGTTCTCGAGCCCGCTGACAGGCACGGGCTCGGAAACCGGACGCCGGCAAAATTGAGCGTCCGGTTTTCGGTCCGACAGCCGCGGGCCGAATTCAAATTTATTTTTTTTTTTTTTTACTTTTTTTTAACTTTTGGGGACCTCCGACTTAATATCGCTATGATATTAAGTCGGAGGGTGCACAGAAAAGCAGTTTTTACTGCTTTTCTGTGCACTTTCCTGGCACCGGAAGAAATTAGCGCCGACCTTTGGGTCGGCGCTAATTTCTTAGAGTAAAATGTGCGGCTTGGCTGCACATTTTACTTACTGGATCCCGCGCGCATACCTAATAGGGCCATCAACATGCATTTGCATGTTGAGGGCGCTATTAGGTGCCGCGGGTGGGCCGCGTGTTTTCCTCCCCTTACTGAATAAGGGGTAAGGGAAAACACGCGTCCAGAGCAGGATGACAGTGCGCTCCGACGGAGCACACTTTACTGTATCGACCTGTGTGTAAGGAGCATTCATTCTGAAGAGACTTTAGAGAATGAACATGCTGCATAAGTCCATACAGCGAGGAAGGGGAAATGATAGTGCAGACTACTGCTGGGGGTTTGCAAGCTGTCTCCAGGATAGGATGACTGATGCCTGCGAGAGATTTACTGCAGTTCTTTTTCTTCCTGAAGCACTGGGCTTCATCTGAACAGCATCAGTGCACACTGTAATAAACAAGAATCTATATTCACTCCAGGCTTCCTTTAATGCAGGAACCTTTGTGAGGCACCTAAGCTCTCCAACCTCCGAGGGTCCTGGAGACAACATACTGTACAGAGAAGCTGTAATTTGGCAGGGAGGGACAGGATCCTGGCACTGCTTCCTGTTCTGGACAAATCTCAGACCAGCTCGCTCCTGTTTTCACATTGTAGATTGTACCTGGGCATGCTGGGGTTTGAAGACTCTTGTACTGCCATTGAGCCATGCAGGGCTTTTGTGAACCATGGCTGACACTTGCCAACAGAAGTCCTCATGGAGTAAGGAGGAACCACTGATTTTTATGTGCGAAACTTTAGAAAATTTACTTGCAAGTGAGAATTCCCACAGCAGTGATCATCACTGTGAATTGGCACAGAGTCCCTATCAGAAGGCAGGCATGAAAGAGCATCACCTCCCTTTCTTCCTCGCAGCTTTCTCTTCCCTCTGCCTCTTCTTTTAACTCACTCTCTATGGTACGTCCATTCCTGCATCTCTGGGCTCTCTCCCCCTTCTCTCCATCTCTCTCTCTCTGCTCTGTAACCCACTCTCTCCCTACTTTCTATGCCTCCCAGCTTCACTCTCCTCGGCTCCTCCATTCCTGGGCTCTCCCCCCTCTCCCTGCTCTGTATCCCACTCTCTCCTCTCCTCCTTTCTATGCCTCACAGCCTCTCTCTCTCTGGGTCCATGCTGCCTGTGGATCCCTCTCTCCCCATTCTCAATGCTTTTCTCTTTCTCTGTGTTTCCTTCTCACTTGCCAGGGTGTGTGGCTCCTGAGTTTTTGTACTTCGCAGTCTCTAAGCTGGAAATTGCCATCTCCAGATCTGTCTCTCTCCCTTCCAATCCTATTTTTCCAGAACCACTCTGCTCAGCCCTGTCTCAGCCCTCCATCCTCCCCTGTCTCTTTACCTCATCCCCCCTTACTCTCAGCCATATGTCTCACCCATTCCTCCATGTGCTCTGTCCCAGATCAGGGAGGCAAGAGACAGGACAGAAGTCAGACACCTTATAAAGTATCTTGGAGAAGGCAGCAGCCGCCGGCTGCCCCGGGAGGCAGGGGAGCCGCGGTGCGCGCCTCCGCAGGAGTGCAGAGAGGGCTGTAAGAAAAAGTAAGTTAACTTTGGTTACACTATTCACAATACTTTACATGTCGAGTCGCTTTTCGCCCTGCGCCTTGCTTCGGGAGGAGGGGATTTTAGGTTTTTAGGTTTTCTTTTGGTTAAAGTTGCTTCGGGAGGAGGGGAGAGAGGACTGGGCTTCCCTGGAGACTGGCACCCATGGACGTGGCCAGGGCAGGTGAGCGGGGGCTGGGGGAAAGTTTGCCGCCTACCCTTACCCCTGCCTCTAATGCAGGGGTAAGGGTAGGCAGTAATTTAGCAGGTTAAAGACGCGGCTAAACTGCAGGTTAAAAAGGCAATAGTCGAGGTGCGCGTTACTGTATGGAGGGAATAGCTAATCATATACATGCCGCGGGCGGAAAGGGTTACCCGTTGATTTAAAGAAGCGGTAAGGATGGGTTAAAAGGGATAGTGAATCGCAGGTTGGACTAACGCGGCCAAATTGTGAGTAGAAAGCGGGTTAGAAGCAGGGTAACTGCGGCCGCACTTTACTGTATTGGCCTGATTGTCACTGAGACCCCTCCTCACATTCACAGACTCTTATCCCATCTCTGTCACTCTCACCGTGTCCCCGAGCCCATCCTCACATTCAGAGGCTCTGATCCCATCTTTGGGCCACTGATACTTATACTATTTTCTTTTCAAGTCTCCTAAATCATTTTTAAATTGTGATTTTGTAATTGCTGCAATAGTACCTTTTCTTCACAAAATTAGCCCAGCTCTAGAAATCCCATCACATATTACATACAATAAATCTGATCATCATAGCTCACACGCAGTGCTCTCTGATTTATTTCTTCACTCTTGTTTACCGCTCATTCAGAGAAATCTCTGGTCCGTGCCATTTATAACTAATATATCCAAACCGAAGCAACATAAAGCAGCAAATCTACAATAATCTTCTGGTTAAAATGAAACCCATCACATAAAGAATGAAGGAGAAATTTCTATTCAGCAGAAGGGCATAGGAACATATAGGTCAGGACTCTTTCAAATGGCTGAGATGGAAAAAGACAACACTTCACCTTTGGATGAAAGGACTGATAATTCACTTCCAATCTCCGCTCTCTGGTGCTAAATCCCTAAACTCTGAGTGAAGCTTTTCCTCACTACCTTAATCGCTGGCACTTGGAATAAAGACTCTGAGGTGGACCGAGGACTTCTATTTGGTCTATAAATCTGGGCCAAAAGTTGTAGATAACTCACTCCCTCACCATGCGCAACCTTAAGCACTGAGCACATTCCCTTAAACTGGGCTCTTAACCGGACTGGTAACAATGTGGAGGCTGCGCTAAGTCTCCTCGGGCATGACAAAATTAGCCCTGCTGCCGTATTTGTAACTGGGAACCCCAGCAAAAGTGCACTGCAGTAATCTAACATTAGTAGCAATCGAACCCGGCCCCCCCCCCGAATTCTCTTTAGTTATCTGAATTTTAAAAATATCCTTTTCAGCAGCGTTGAAGAGAGAGAGAGAGAGAGAGAGAGGGGCATCAAGTTGCAGAAGTCATCACACCTCCAGATTAAGCTATAATGGGCGCATTGCTGTACCCCTGCCCTGATGTAAGACCATTCCATTGTGCCACATTTAAAAAGGGATGGGTGTCTCCGAAACCACTGCACCACCACAAGATGAGCCCAGCTCTAGAAATCATGCAATAAATCTGATTGTCTCCCTCTGATCCATCAAACGCTTTCATGCAGATCTGCACATTCATCATCTCCCAGATCTCACATCACAGCCCTGAGCCCGGCTCTCTCATTCCCAGGCTGGTACGGGGCGGATTCTCAGAGCTCCGGCATTTTTACCTCCTTCATTGAGGTAAGGACTGAAATAGGGCCGGAGTTTCTCAGTGAAGGTGTGGGTGAAGGTGAAGAGATGAGATTTCTCATCTGCATCGTAAAATGAGACCTTTCCTGCCTGATAGTCCAGGAGGATCCCCACTGCCCGGGGTCTCACCCTCAGGGTGAGGAGGGTGGGGGAGGAGGTGCAGGCCTTGTATTTATCTCCATCCATCAGTATCACTGTCCAGTATCCATCCTCAGGTGTTAGTGTGATATCCCCCTTCCTGCTCACAGAATCTTTACAAACTCCCAAATCCCAGTCAGTCTTGTCTCCCACCTCCACCTCCCAGTAATGTCTCCCCGAGGTGAAGCCCTCACGCCCCAGCACACAGGCATAATAATCAAATCTCTGGGGAGAGTCAGGCAGGTTCTGTCTTCTGCCTCCCTGTCTGACGCTTTTCCCATCCTCGGACAGGACGAGCCATGGATTTGCAGTCTCAGGATCCAGAGTCACATCCGCTGCAGGGAGGAGACACATTAATAAACATGAGCACACACTTCTCATTGGCTCCTCACACACCCAGTTCTAACCCTCACTGAATGCTTCCTCACTCATATTCATTAAGAGAAGCTCTGCTATTGGCTATCACTCACTGACAGGCTTGCAGAAAACAACACTCTTATTGGCAAATAGATCTGTTCTCCATGCTATTGGTCTCACAGCTCTGCTGAGTGAATGCATGAAAGAAAGATTCTGATTGGCTCATTCATGCACAGGCTGCATAAAACAAGTCTCCTCATTGGCTCCCCCTAGCACAGTGCAATAAGCTCAGCTTCTTACTGATCCCTGTAGGGCTGCAGTGCTCCTGTAACTGATGAGTGATTAGCAACGGGCTCCACTGTGCAATTAATTACACAGGCTCATTCCCCAGTGGCTTTCTTATTAAACTTTTTAATCTTCTTCAAAGGGGCCCTGAGCAGCTCCTGTAATCCTGAAGCTCTTCAACAATAAAGGATGGACCCAGTTTTACTCACTCACTCACTCAATCACTGCAGAATCTGAACAGAATGCAAAGTTCGGGATGTGTCTATCTGTAGCTGATGCCATCAATAAGTAAAGATTATCAGTAACCAGTGAGTTTCCAAAGGAAGGATTATATCAACTACAGGATGAACCCATCCTGAGCTTTGTAGGTCATTTTCCCTCTGCAGTAACTGATTCTATAGAAAAGGAATTTTAACCTGGGAATAACAAGACGACCACATGCAGCTGAGCTGAAGAGGTTGGATTTGTGAACCCTCATAAGAACATAAGAAATTGCTATGCTGGGTCAGACCAAGGGTCCATCAAGCATTGGCAAAAAGAGGCAACTGCCCAGCGTGCCGATTCTGAAGGCAGCAAATAATCTGGCTGAAGAGGAGCCTGCTCCTGTTTGCTTTAGGGCTGTGAGTCTGCGTCACTTCAGAGGGACGCTGCAGTGACACGCTATCCTCTCCCACTTACTGTCCCACCTCCAGCAGGTCCTGCCTATGGGCACCAAAATCTGGCCTTGGTTTCATGCTGCAGTATTCAGCCAGTAACATAACCCCAAATCCTGTGGCACCGTCTCTTTCATTTCTCAGGGCTCTGTCTGTGACCATAAAAACCTGAAATTGCTGTTTCTGGGTGCAGCCTTCTCTATTTATTGTAAGGGAAACAGGAGCCTTTCCAAAGCAGAGATGCACCTTAAATATTTTTTTTTTAATGTAAAAGAGAGAAACTGAAGAAAGCTTACCTAGTTCTGCAGAAAGTTTGCCTAAAAGAAAATGTAAGGATAAACAATTATACTGAGAAATGGTCAACATTTAAAATGAAGCATTTTTGCAATAAACTTACAGCCTGATATTCAGATGCAGGGAGTGTGGTGAACTTACCCAGATAAGCCTGTATAACATTACTAAAATCCATCCCTTCTTTTCTGAGCACGCTACCAAATGCTCAATATCTCTTATCACCTCCTCCTCAGACTTCTACAACTTGCTTTCTGCAGGCCTCCCCCTGAACTGTTGCTCACTGCAATCTATTCCAAATTCAGCTGCACCTCTTCTCCTCCTTCAGTGCTGCTATGCGCATCTATCCCCTCTTCTCAAGCTGCTACATCGCCTCCCTGTCTTCTTCTCTTACTCTCCTGTAAATGCACTCACTCTGCAGCTCCTCACTACCTGTCTTCTCCTCTCTCTCCCTGCATCCTTCCTCATAAAGCCCATTCATTGGTCAGGTCACTCTTATCTGTGCCCTTCTCCTCCACCACCAACTCCACCTTGCTGTACCGAATGACCGGAATAGGTTTTCTGAGCCTGTCCATTATGCTCGCTCTCTCTCTGGCCATGTTCAAATCCAATTTTTAAAAAAACTCACCTTTCTGAAGCTGCTTACTTGACAGGACTTCCCAAACTGTGAGTCTGGACCCCAACACCTTCAGCTGTGGTCACAAGTGCCTCAAATGCACCAGAAGCAGCAGCACTATTAGTAGTGGGAGTCAGCATGGGGCCTGTGAGCCTGCTCAAGCTCACAGGCCCTGGGGTGGTACTGCCCTTGCATGAGTTTCCGTGGTAACAGGAAGCCCTGCACGAGAAGGGACAGGACCGCTGCAGGGCCTCTGAGCCTGCATAACCCACAGGCCCTGTGCTGCTGCTACTGCTTGCAGATCACTGTCAGACCTGGGAGTAGCCATGAGGGGAGGGCAGGGCTGAGTGTGTATGGATCGGTGCAAATTACCACTGCTCTTCTCTCTTCACCCACCACTGAACCTGCCCAGTCATCAACCTGCCCTCTCGTCCCACCCGTTGTCATCCACCTTTTGGCCCAGGCCTAAAGGCAAATGTTACAGATGAGCCTGGCCAGGGGATGGTTGCAGGAGGGTCTATTTGAAAGGAGGGATGAGATGCAGGAGAGGTTGGAGGGTTGGATAAGGTGGAAGGTGAGGGGTAATGACAGAAGATGAGCTGAGAGATGTAAAAGGAGTTGGAGTGTGGCTGAGGGAAATGTAAGGAAAGGCAGGAGGGGAGGAGATGAGGATGGGCGGTGAGAGGGAATGCAGGATTAGTGAGAAGGGAATGGAGAATGGAGAATGGGGTGAGAGGGAGGGGATGACAGAGGATCAGTTGAGGGTTATAAGAACACCTTGCAGGTGATAGAGGATTAGCTGAGAGGACGTGAAGATGGATGGAGGGGGTGAGAGTGAGGCTGGGAGGTAAGAAAGGGGATGGCGGGATAGGTGAGGAGGGAATGGGGGATTGGGTGAGAGGGAAGAGGATGGGATAGGCTAAGGAGGTGAGAGGAGTGGAGGTAGGAGGGGGACCACACCCCTGGGAATTAGTTTGGGTCATTCTCTGGGGTCATGTGAATTTTCAAATGCTAAAATGGGGTCACATTGCCCATAGGTTTGGGAAGCCCTGCCCTAAGCACTTCTCTAAACAGTTATCCAGATAGTCAGTGGGTGACATTACGTTTCTGGAGAACGTAGCAGGATAAGTAGAAATATTCAGCCTTATTCATGTAAGATAACCAGCCTTATCCATTTAAGATAACCAGATAAGTTAAACTTGGCCCATAGCAGGTCTAAAGCTAGCCAGATACGCTTATCCTGCTTATTTTAAAACTTATCTGAATAACCAGAGTAAGTGAGCTGGATAAGTCTTCTCCGGCTAACTCACAGAGCCAGATATATTTTAATATTGGGCCTCCCTTATATTTTAAAGCACTACTAGACATTCAGCTACACCGAATCACAACTGCCCGCTAGCCCTGAGAATGAAAGGGCTCTTTACCTTGGTGTTTGGCGAGCACATCTTTCAGAACAAAATACTGCCGAAGGAAGCTGAGGTGCGAACATTTTCCCTCTCCCACAGGAGCAGCCTCCGGTTTTGGAAACGCCACGGCCTGACACCTGAGAGTAAGAGAGTGACAGGGATTATTCTGGGAGTCCCCGGGGAGAGAGATGGGACAGAGATCTTCTAACTAACTGTGCGCTGGGGAAAGGGAGAGGAAGTTCTGCTGATTGCTGACAGAAGGAGAAAACAGAAATTATTCTCCCACAATGCTGCCTTTATTCCTTCATTTAATGATTTATATTCACTCTTCATAATCCAGAGCAGAGCACCGCCCTGAACAAGGGATGAACAACTCACTGGAACTGAGGGTCTCATAATCCAGGATCCTTCTGTTTTCTGGGAATTAAGGTGAAGACAATTCTGACTCCCAATCTGAGACCTTATTCAAGACAGCATTCAATTGTGCCAGTGACGTTTTCCAATCCTTCCCCAATGGGTGCAGAAATGGACATCGTCTGCATGCACAGAGTAACACCCTTTCAGCTCTCAAAGCAAAAAGGTCAGAGGATAAACAGAGATGTTAAAAAGGGCAGGAGACAACACTGCTCATCTTCTAAGGAGGAGAGGTCCTGACTCCTGCCCTAACAAAAAAGAACAAAGTCATCATAAACTTTCCCTGCAATGCCCAGTCCTGCCCATCAGTCTCAGAGTGCTCCATGATCAGGAGCATTCAGAGCTGAGAATAATTTATAATAAGAACATAAGAAAATGCCATACTGGGTCAGACCAAGGGTCCATCAAGCCCAGCATCCTGTTTCCAACAGAGGCCAATCCAGGCCATAAGAACCTGGCAAGTACCCAAAAACTAAGTCTATTCCATGTTACCATTGCTAATGCAGTGGCTATTCTCTAAGTGAACTTAATAGCAGGTAATGGACTTCTCCTCCAAGAACTTATCCAATCCTTTTTTAAACACAGCTATACTAACTGCACTAACCACATCCTCTGGCAACAAATTCCAGAGTTTAATTGTGCGTTGAGTAAAAAAAGAACTTTCTCCGATTAGTTTTAAATGTGCCCCATGCTAACTTCATGGAGTGCCCCCTAGTCTTTCTACTATCCGAAAGAATAACTAACCGATTCACATCTACCCGTTCTAGACCTCTCATGATTTTAAACACCTCTATCATATCCCCCCTCAGCCGTCTCTTCTCCAAGCTGAAAAGTCCTAACCTCTTTAGTCTTTCCTCATAGGGGAGTTGTTCCATTCCCCTTATCATTTTGGTAGCCCTTCTATGTACCTTCTCCATCGCAATTATATCTCCGCCTGCAATGCGCAGTCCTGCCCGTCAGTCTCAGAGTGCTCCATGATCAGGGGCATTCAGTGCTGAGAATAATTTATAATAAGCTCCGCCTGCAATGCCCAGTGCTGCCCGTCAGTCTCAGAGTGCTCCATGATCAGGGGCATTCAGTGCTGAGAATAATTTATAATAAGCTCCGCCTACAATGCCCAGTCCTGCCCGTCAATCTCAGAGAGCTCCATGATCAGGGGCATTTAGTGCAGGTAATACATTATATTGTTTTATGCTCACTCTCCACGGGTTTTCTCTCTGTAATGTTATGGAGAGTGAGGATAATGGGGTGGGGTGAATAGGAAAGCGGGTGAGACCCCAGGACAAGGAGTTTGAAAGCAGGTCTTTCTCCCATCCTCTCCTCAGTCACTGGGGAGGGGCAGGTCCCACAGTGACGTTACAGAGCTGCTATTTCATACAGAATGAGAGCAATCAGAACAGAGCCGTACCTGCTCAGGGTGGCCTTTGCATCCTGGAGAGAAGAGAGAAAGAGAGATTATTACTGTTTATATTATATGGACTATACTGCAGTCATTATAAACACTACAACTTCAGGCACACGGCTCTGTGCAGTCTAGTTCCAGGTTGTTTGCTGAGAGAAAATAAGTATTGTTTCCATTTCATCCTGCTATACCAGTCCAGTCGAGACAAGTGGATTATGTCCCCCTGCCAGCAGATGGAGGCCGAGCGCACAGCTTTCCTTTGTGACATTATCGCCACTTTACGGAGGTGGATCAGCGTAGTGAAACGCCAGTAATCTCTGCCGCCAGCAGATGGTGGGGCAGCAGGATTTCTCCAGGCACTGATGGATTCTCGGGCCTGGTCCCTGGTTTGCACAGGACTGCGAGCCTATTGAAGGTGTCTTGGGCCAGGCTCCTGCTACGCCAGGAGAGCGAACCCATCCTGCAGGTTCCCAGTCCCTGAGGGGAGAGAGACTTCCCATAGAAAAATAAACAGGGAAGCTTTAAGGCAGAATCTTCAGCTTTACAATGAGGATGCTCACTGTCCACACCCCCTCCTCTGTCTCTGCTCCAGAAGTGTTTAAAGAAAAGAAAGAAATGGGGCCTTTTAATCGGAGCAAGTTCATCCAGGGAGGCTAGGACAGACTTCGGGTAAGTACCTGCTGGGGGACTTTGTTTTTCAGTGGGATTCAGTGTTTCCTGTATCGCACAGCTTTGGGGGAGGTGCCAGGCCTGCACCTGTGAGAATTTGAGCGCGGCTGCCACTGCTGGGCCTGCGGCATGAGCGGCAGTCCAGCATCTACCATAGGAATGCATATGTCATTTTCAGGCTATTTCTAGTGGATCCCCCCGGGAATCTGAGCTTTCGGTGTCTTTCTCTTGCTGCAGGAAGGAGCCCTGGCCTGCACCATGAGTGATGGCCTTATCGATGTATTTTTCTCTGGAGTTTACTTAGGGCAGGCTGATGGCCATGTTAAGTCCTTCACCTCTGGTTGGGTCTGTATACAGCAGCATTGTTTGAGGATTCAGGGGATTTTAGACTCCTTCCAGCTCTGGTTTCCTTGGAGGCTGCAGCTTTTTAAGATTTTCCTTTCTGGATGACTCTGCTTTGTAAACCATTTCTCTGGATCTCTTTATATCTTTCAACCTGTCTTTCTATGAATTGCAGAAGCCTGAAGCCAGGAGGAGGCCTTCCGTTGGCTTGGTTTCACTTACAGATCCCAGCCATGCAATCAGGTTCCCATGAAATGAAAACAAATAAAACTTGCTATGGTTATCTGTTTCCCAGCCCAGAGTTGGCACAGGAGTAGCCTGAGGTTCGGCCTGAATTGCTCATCTGAAGGGGTGGTGCCTTCAGAGTGGAAGGCACAGTTGTGCGCCTTTTTTCATGAGGATGATAGCATGGCCTTAGGATGATACCTTGCTTAGGTTATCAGAGGCTTAGATTGAGGCCTGGTTGGGAGCCTAATAGTACAGGACTCGTATGTCCTCTTATTTTGAGGAACTGGTGCTTTGTATGGTGTCCCCGAGTAGTGACCTCGGAGGTGTAATGACTTTTGGCAAACTGTGCCCTCTTTCCCAGAAAACGGTTCAGCACTTATTCCAGTAGCCTTGGTTAGCCACTTTCTCTCTCTCTTCTTGGCTACCAGGCACACCCCTGGCTACCAGGCACACCCCTGTCCCAGCAGACAGTGCTGTTCTCCTGGGGGTCCTCAGGATGGGCGGATTGAACTCCCAGTAATTCTCATGGCTAATGCCTCGAACACTTTTGTGCAGGTGAAGAGTCTCACATGAAACTGGCATTCGTTTTGGATGGCCTTTATGAATTTTCAGTGGCTTCAGCCTGCGTGTCATTGCTTTTGTTCATTTCAAACAAATGCTCGTCCCTATCGCGAATTGGGCAAAGTGGGGCCCAGTCCATTCTGGAGTCTGGGGATTTGTAATTCCATCTCACCTTCAGTAACTCCACGGCGGGCTGCTGGCACTTCTCCTCTATCTCTGAGATCAGTTTCTGGAGAGAGGAGCTTTGCTCTTCTAGCTGGCTCACATTATCCCTGATTTTCTTTACAATCTCCTTCTCTTCCTCTTCCAGCCTTGAGAGATGGATCTGCTGCTCCTCATTCAGGAACTGGTGCAGCTCCTCAAACTCAGACAGGATTTTCTCTCTCTTGATCGCTGTTTCACACTACATTCAACAGATAAGAGCAAAGAGAAAAAAATATCACTGACACTGACAATATATTTTATTGCATGCAACAGTGGAGCCTGTCCCTGCAATAAAGAGAGACACAGTCTGTGCCATTGTTTGTATTATTCGGAGCTTTATGACAAGAGAAGTTGCAAATCATCACTCCTGGGAATCAGCTGTGGATTTAACCCTCTGGCTGCCCCTAGGCACAGACTGTGGCGAACCTTGGCATGGTCTACCCTGGATGATGCATCAGCTCTCTGTCCTAAAATACTGACACAGCTGCGCAGGAGGGGTTGCTGAAGCTGCTTTCAGTGACAGAATGGTCTTCTGGTGGCAGGGCAGCTGCCCTTATGTAGTTACCTGCTCCAGTGGTTCTCCATATCCACAATGAATATATATGAGATAGATTTGCATGCTCTGCCTCCATCGTATGGAAATCTCTTTCATCCTTATTCATTGTGGATATCCTAGAAACTTAACTGGCTTGGAGTGTCCTGAGGGCTGGGGTTCAGAACCCCTGACCTGCTCTGCCCCTCTGGATTTTCACCAGGTTTCCTGAAATGCTCAGGAAATCTCTGGGTGCTGCCCTTCTTCTCCTGTCCTGTGCATGCTGCCCATGAGGAAGGAAAAACAACAGGAGGAGAGGGACTGGATTAGGGCCTACAATAGCTCTTCTTTACTCTGGCCACTCCAACCTCAACCACTCCTCTTCTATTCCCTGCACAGGTAGGGAGAAGAAAGGACAAAAGAGAAGGGAGGTGGAACAATAGGAGGTGAGGGGCTGGATTAGGGCCTAGAGTATCTCTTCTCTTCTCTGGCCACTCCAACCTCAACCCCTCCCCTTCTATTCAATGCACAGGAGGGGAGGGGGAAGGACAAAAGAGTATGGGGAGGAACAACAGGAGATCAGGGGCTGGAATGGGAACAGAGTGACTCTTCTCTTTATGCTCCAGCCTCAGTCCAACTCCCACCCCCTCCCCTCCTGTTGCCTGCATGCTGCAGCAGGAAGCACAGGGTTGTTCTTTGCTGGGGGAGATTCTTTGTAAAAGGCAGAGGGTGTGTGCTGAGGTGAGAGAAAAGGCAGAGTGCTGGGTTTGGGCCTGAGGAAAGGGGAGTGTTGGGATTGGGCCAGGGGATGGGGAAAGCATGCTGGAGGGAGGAAGATAGAGAGAAAGAATATGTGAGAGAGAGTACAGTGGATGACTGGAAGAGAGAAAGTAGATGAGACCTCCCCTCCCCATGTTAACCCACTCCAAATCTTAGAGTGATCACAACTCAAAATTTCCCAGATATGGGTGACCATACGGGGGGATGGGGAGGGGAGAGAGGAAGAGTAAGATGAGAGGCGGAAGGAGAGTGGGAGAGATGAGGTGAGAGCAGTGTAGGGGTTAAAAAGCAAGGGAGGAGATGAAATGGAAAGAGTGATGACAGCATGGAAGAGGGGAGAGCAAAGGGGAGGTGAGTGCAGGAAAAGAGTGAGAGAGCAGTAGAGCAGGGGAGGTAAGAGTGAGGTCAGAGAGCAAGGGGTAAGGAGTGAGAGAGATGAGAAGAAGAGGGGGTAAGGGATACAGCAGTTGTGGTAATGAGCTGCAGGGCTGACGAAGGCTCTGCTGCTAATCCTGTCTCCCTCTTTCTCTATCACCCTGGGGGCGGGTTCCCCTCACTGGGCCCAGTTACATCAGTCCCCTTGAAGGTAGGAGGGTGGGAGTGCCACTCGGCCCGGCTCTGTTTTTGTTTAAGGTGAGCGGGAAGTCGGGGGTTTGGCCTCTCTGTCTATAACTTTTTTAGCGTGGATTCTGAGTTAACTCCAGCTTTAGCATGGGTTTTACTACATCGGCCCCATGGGAAGGGGATCACCCAGCTCACAAAGCCCATGTGACAGAACCAGGACTGTCTGTGGTCCTCTCTCCTCCCAGATCCTAAACCCAGCAATCACTCTCTCCTTCCTACCAGGGCCTGCGAGATGATTCCCCTCTAGCGTACGCTGACCCTGTGACACAGGAAGCTGAGTGCATCACGCACCAGCCATTTTTATTGTTCCTGTTGCAACAGCCACTGTATTAAACTGCTCTTCTTTCTTGGGATCACGCGTCATATTTTCAGAAAAACATTGGCTTTTACTCTCAAGACTCCTCAGTATGGGGCCGAAGCAATACCATGCACTGCGGCTAGCGCACGGCTTAACACGCATGTGTTCATAACCCCTGATGCAATATGGGGATTAGCGTGTCCAAAACTCGTGTCCAAACCACTGCGAAGCTAATAGTGCTCACATGCAAATTCCATGTTGATGTTAGCTAATCCCCGCAATGCAAAAAATTTCCTATGCGGCCAATTTGCCCAGGGCTGGCGTGAAGGTACGGCATGCTCAAGGGCTCATTGATAAAAAGAAAAAATCCTGCTTTCTGTATCGTCAGGATACTAAGTAGGGAGAACCACAGAAAGCAGATTCAAGTAAAAAAAAATTCTGGGTGCCCAATATAAACGCACAAGATAGACAGTCCGGTCCGAGTATATTGTGCCGGTAGCGGGAGAAAGACGTTCGTACTGAGCATCCATTTTCCTAACCCACTGACAGCCACCTCTCCTGTGCGCCCGATGCCGAGGAGGCGCTAGGGATGCACAATTTTTCCTAGCGCCTCCTTTTTAGCGCCATCCCCTCATTTAATTATTGCATCGCACGCCCAGGAGAGGAGGCTGGGCTGCTTTAGGAAAGCGAACGCTCAACATTGAGTGCCCATTTTCTATGCACAAATATTGCATCAGCCCCTATGTATGTGAGGCAGCTGGAAGTACCCCAGGCTAGCATCTGCACAAACAGGGCCATGTAGCAAGGTGCCTGCAGCCGAATGGACAGCTTTACCCACACCTGAACACACATTTTGTGAGCATAAACCTTACTGCAGATACAGCAAGGAGTTTTACTCGCTCAAAACTCTGAGTCCTGTTTAGCACCCTCGCATGGAAATCCCATGCTAGTGAGGGCATTAAGCATTACTCCCTGATAGGGTTGCCAATGGGCTGCAGAATTTCAGGACAGATGGATCTAGTCCTGGTTTTACCCCACTGCATGCTGGGACTTATTCTGATTTCCCTATTGAATTCCCTAAGAAAAGCAAGACTAGCAGGGGAGTAAAGCCAGGACTGGATCCACCTGTCCTGAAAATCTGGAGCCCGTTGGCAACCTTACTCCCTGATGCAGAGAGGTGCGCTTGGCGTGACCCCAGGTTTATTAAATTTCGAGCGCTGCTGTGCTGGCACTTAAAACTATAAAACAGAAGTCTTCCCAACTCTTCTGACACTTTGCTGGCCAGAGAGCTGGATACGAACTGACCTTTCTGGCTATCACTTTTTTATTTTATTTATCTTAAATATTTATGTACCGCTTACAAAATTTTTCCTAAGTGGTTTACAATGAAAGTTTCATAATAAAAAACAATACTAACACACTACAAATCATCAGACAAAATCTAAACCAGTTAAGAATAATTAAAAATAGCCACTTATCACCTTACATATTCATGACAGAATATTTACTAAGCCACAAGGTTACCTTTTATTTTCATTGAATTAATTATAGTTAGCTGCATCTAAAGAATTTCATAAGTTTGATTAAATAAAACAGTTTAAAGCAACTTCCTAAATCTAATTTAATTTCACTCTCAGCACGGTCTCTATCTTCCCCTGTCCTCCCATCCACACCTAGAGTTAAAATGTGGCTCGGCCTGTGCAGAACGCACATTTTAGCTCAGTATAGGCACTTTTTATCTCCTGATGCATTAGCATATCATTAGATTGATGCATCGGCAGTTTAAAAAACTTGTACCCTGTGCAGTAAAACTTTGTGCTAAAATCCAGCGCACAGTGCCATGATTGCATCGGCCTGAAAGTGAGTTGCTAAGTTGTATTCTCATTAATCTTACTCATGCTACTTCCAACTTGATAGGAGCAATGACCGTACAGAAACCTGCTCAGACGGAGGCACAGACACCCACCTTCAACTTCTCAGCTTTCTTCTCTTCACTGGATTTAAACGCCTGAATCTCTTTCAGCTCCTTCCTCAGTGGACCCAAGTGGTTTTCATATTTTTCCTGTGAATATTAAACAGATCTAATTGAAAAATTTGAATAGTATGTTTGATGTTATAAATCAGGATTAAATGGCTCTCAGATCCTCCTGTCTTATACTATAATTGGCCCAAGAGTGACACATCAGGATGAACATTGTACCAGGGTGCTTTCTTGAATCCTAAGCCCTGGGATCACAGGCTGCTGCTTTCTCTCATCCAGCCCCTCCCCAGGATGGGAGGAATGAGACTAGAGCACAGGACACAACAGAAAAGAAATTGCTCTGCTCCTGTTTCTCCTAACCAAGACCCATATCTTTCTCCAACACTCCCTAAGCTATAGGACTCCATGCTGAATGCTCTCATTGCAGCCAATCAACTCAATACGGTTCAGAACTTGCGTGACTGGCTGGGGAAACTGCTGCTAACATAAGAACATAAGAACATAAGAAAATGCCATACTGGGTCAGACCAAGGGTCCATCAAGCCCAGCATCCTGTTTCCAACAGTGGCCAATCCAGGCCATAAGAACCTGGCAAGTACCCAAAAACTAAGTCTATTCCATGTAACCATTGCTAATGCAGTGGCTATTCTCTAAGTGAACTTAATAGCAGGTAATGGACTTCTCCTCCAAGAACTTATCCAATCCTTTTTTAAACACAGCTATACTAACTGCACTAACCACATTCGCTGGCAACAAATTCCAGAGTTTAATTGTGCATTGAGTAAAAAAGAACTTTCTCCGATTAGTTTTAAATGTGCCCCATGCTAACTTCATGGAGTGTCCCCTAGTCCTTCTACTATCCGAAAGAGTAAATAACCGATTCACATCTACCCGTTCTAGACCTCTCATGATTTTAAACACCTCTATCATATCCCCCCTCAGTCGTCTCTTCTCCAAGCTGAAAAGTCCTAACCTCTTTAGTCTTTCCTCATAGGGGAGTTGTTCCATTCCCCTTATCATTTTGGTAGCCCTTCTCTGTACCTTCTCCATCGCAATTATATCTTTTTTGAGATGTGGCGACCAGAATTGTACACAGTATTCAAGGTGCGGTCTCACCATGGAGCGATACAGAGGCATTATGACATTTTCCGTTTTATTCACCATTCCTTTTCTAATAATTCCCAACATTCTGTTTGCTTTTTTGACTGCCGCAGCACACTGCACCGACGATTTCAGTGTGTTATCCACTATGACACCTAGATCTCTTTCTTGGGTTGTAGCATCCTCCATCCACCCTTTGCATTGGAAATTCCGCAGGTTTGTGGTAGGCAAGGCTCACTATCAATATGGGGTCCTTCTGTTCGGTCTCTCAGCGGCTCCGAGAGAGTTTGGTGATAGAGGCGGCACGTCTACATCACTAAGGGATCTGTGTCTTCCCATATCAAGATGACTGCCTGGTGACAGGGCCTTCCCAGTAGATAGCATTGGATTCCAGGGACAGGATGATTCGCCTTCTTCAATCCTTGGGATCCCTCATCAATTATCCCAAATCAAACTTTATCAAAGGATAAAATTCATCGAGGCTTGGATAGACTCTCTGGAGGAAAGAGTGTTCCCTCCATCCAGAAGCATTGACTCAGGATCCATCAGTGTCCTCAAGCTCCATCTCAAGTGATTCTGATGGTCCTTGGCCACATGGCCGTGGCAATTTCTCTCATCCGTCTCAACATGACACCTCATCAGTGGGGCCTTGGTTCGCAATGGGACCAGTTAATTCAGCCACTATCTTTTTCAGTGGTGATAACTAGCATGATGTGGACATTGCTCAGGTGGTGGCTAAATCCTAGAAGTGGGATCCACCCTTTGACCTTTATCCTATTAAGTGACTTTGGTCACCAACGCATCTACCAAAGGATGGGACACCCACACGGGTTCCTCTCAGACTCCAGGAACATGGTCCATGTCAGAACATACTTTTTCTTCAAATTAATCTGTTAGCGTTACGGGTCATTCAACATGTCTTAAGAGTTACTTACCCAGACTTATGGGGATATGTAGTTTTAATTATAAGTTTATTTACTTGTCATTGGATAATTTAGATCTCTTTGGATAGCTAGAGAATGTTTGTTTTATGCAATCTTAATTTGTTTTCGTGTAGTTTATATAACTGTATTATTGTGAAATATGTAATGAATGTTTTTCTTGGATTTAGTATGCGAGTACTGTATTTTGTAATTATGTATTTATGAAGTGAATTGCATTGATAGCATTATGTGGATTTGGGGTATATCAAATAAAATAATACAGAAGAATAGTACATAGGCCCTGCACATCCCAACTTTGGCACATGGTGCTTGGACAAGAGAGAGCTTATGCTCAGATCTAACTTGCCGTGCCATCCTTTGCCAAAATGGCCTGGCCTGTGAGATTCTACCAAAACTGACATGCACAGCACCAAAGTGCAAACTCTTCTTTTATAGATGCCAATCCACTCCCTGCAGTTAAATCAAAGTATAAGCTCTCTGGGGAAGGCACCTTCAGCAGAAGAATATGCCTGTCAGTGCGGCACACGTCAACTCTGTGCACAGTCTTTATAACGCACTTAAAGCCATCAATGCAAAGGTGAGCTCAAGGGGAAAAGAGTTAAATGTAAAAAAACATTCTGCTGGCATGAAGGTGCTGTGTAGGGATCTACAGCAGCCTGGCTTCTTCTGTTTGCCCAGTAGGAGGGTCCAGTGTGATATTTATAGCATTGTCTTTTCATAGGTAATGTTGTTGCTGTTTGAGGTCTGAGAAGTTAGTGCTGTTTTGGTGAGGCAGGTATGCTATAAGGGTTCCGAGTGACTTTTTCACAGGGTTTTGTGTTGCTTCATAAATTATCTGGTAATGGAGGGAGTTTGTGTTACCAGGGGCGGCTCAAGGCAAACTGCTGCCTGAGGCGAGGGATGAGATGGCGCCCCCTGCCCCCCTCTCTGCCCCCTTACCCCTCCCTCCCCTTCTCTCCCTTTCCCACACGCACCCTCACATGTGCTCTCTCTAACCCCCCCCCCCCCCCCCGTTCGCATTCTCTCTCACACACACACACACACACACACACTCACTGGGACCTTCATCTTCGCTGTGAGTGGGACGGGCTCTGCTCACAGCTCACCGGGCCAATCATCTTTGCGCCGCTTGCGGGACGCTGGGGGTCTCCAACATCTTTCCCATTTTCTGCGCAGGAGGGGGGAATTATACACAGCACTATCCACCGGAGGCCCGCGGGTGCTTTGTTGTTTTGGCGGCAGGGTGAGGCGGCCGCTGGAGGGGTTTAGGGAGGCAGTCTTTGCTGCTTCCAAAGTTTGCCACCTGAAGTGAACGCCTCACCCTGCCTCATTGTAGAACAGTCTCTGTATGTTACTGTTACTGAGATAATAACAAAATATGATTTTTTTCTATGCTTTCAGTAGTAGGGAGAAACACCCGAGTTCAGAGCAGCCAGCCAATTCAGAGATTATCTTCAACTAATACAGCATCGATGTCTAACACCGACATGATTTCTGAAAGCTTTGCATTGCGTGCCTGCGTGTGTGTGTGTGTAATATATATCTGTATACATGTCTAGCTATCCATCTCTCTCTCTATATATATGAAACAAGTTTGAAATTTAAAGGGCTTGCTTTTACTGGATTGTTCCAGGAGGTGCGGTCATAATGACTACTGAGTTTCATTATCAGAACCTCAACGCAGGGACAATAACCCTGAAAGTTATATCACGGGAAAGGTGTACAAGGAGGGATGATCTCTTAGGCTGCCTCATCCCCCTCCCACACCGACTTCACCCCACACTGTCTCAGCCTGCATTGGCTGGAGGATAGAAAATTCCTCATACGGCACTTATATCAGCCTGTGCGGGCTTGAAGAAGATAGAAATATATCTGCATTGGCCCCAGGGACTGTAGGAATGGAGCAGTGGCCTGTGTTGGACAGCAGCGCAGAAGGACAAGGCATCATGCAGCTCCCTCATCCGCAGTCAGCACAGAGGAGGAAAGCTGCAGCAGTGGGTCAGCAGCCTCAGAGTAATGGGGCAGGAGATATGGAGGAGATTGCTAGGACTGGGGAGGAGAGGGAGCGTGCTGGATAATATGGAAATAATAAAAGGGGATCCATCCACAAATGACTGCTCAGGGACAATTAGGAGGTTAAAGTGGCCCCGCCCAGGACGCCCTGGGACAGTAAAGATCCTGACACTCACCTTGTATTCCTGCACAGCCTCCTCTATGGAGATCAGGGAGTGAGATCTGTGACCACGGGACACATTGTGATAATAAAGATACTGACGCTCACCTTGTATTCCTACACAGCCTCCTCTATGGGGATCAGGGAGTGAGATCTGTGACCTGGGACACACTGTGATAATAAAGATACTGACACTCACCTTGTATTCCTGCACAGCCTTCTCTATGGGGATCAGGGTGTGAGATCTGTGACATGGGACACACTGTGATAATAAAGATACTGACACTCACCTTGTATTCCTGCACAGCCTCCTCTATGGGGATCAGGGTGTGAGATCTGTGACCTGGGACACACTGTGATAATAAAGATACTGACACTCACCTTGTATTCCTGCACAGCCTCCTCTATGGGGATCAGGGAGTGAGATCTGTGACCTGGGACACACTGTGATAATAAAGATACTGACACTCACCTTGTATTCCTGCACAGCCTCCTCTATGGGGATCAGGGTGTGAGATCTTAGACCCCGGGACACACTGTGATAATAAAGATACTGACACTCACCTTGTATTCCTGCACAGCCTCCTCTATGGGGATCAGGGTGTGAGATCTTAGACCCCGGGACACACTGTGATAATAAAGATACTGACACTCACCTTGTATTCCTGCACAGCCTCCTCTATGGGGATCAGGGAGTGAGATCTGTGACTCCGGGACACACTGTGATTATAAAGATACTGACACTCACCTTGTATTCCTGCACAGCCTCCTCTATGGGGATCAGGGAGTGAGATCTGTGACCCTGGGACACACTATGATAATAAAGCTACTGACACTCACCTTGTATTCCTGCACAGCCTCCTCTATGGGGATCAGTGTGTGAGATCTGAGACCCCGGGACACACTGTGATAATAAAGATACTGACACTCACCTTGTATTCCTGCACAGCCTCCTCTATGGGGATCAGGGAGTGAGATCTGTGACTCCGGGACACACTGTGATTATAAAGATACTGACACTCACCTTGTATTCCTGCACAGCCTCCTCTATGGGGATCAGGGTATGAGATCTGTAACCCCGGGACACACTGTGATAATAAAGATCCTGACACTCACCTTGTATTCCTGCACAGCCTGCTTTATGGGGATCAGGGAGTGAGATCTGTGACCTGGGACACACTGTGATAATAAAGATCCTGACACTCACCTTGTATTCCTGCACAGCCTCCTCTATGGGGATCAGGGAGTGAGATCTGTGACCTGGGACACACTGTGATAATAAAGATCCTGACACTCACCTTGTATTCCTGCACAGCCTGCTTTATGGGGATCAGGGAGTGAGATCTGTGACCTGGGACACACTGTGATAATAAAGATACTGACGATCTGTGACCTGGGACACACTGTGATAATAAAGATCCTGACACTCACCTTGTATTCCTGCACAGCCTCCTCTATAGGGATCAGGGAGTGAGATCTGTGACCTGGGACACACTGTGATAATAAAGATACTGACACTCACCTTGTATTCCTGCACAGCCTCCTCTATGGGGATCAGGGAGTGAGATCTGTGACCTGGGACACACTGTGATAATAAAGATACTGACACTCACCTTGTATTCCTGCACAGCCTCCTCTATGGGGATCAGGGAGTGAGATCTGTGATCCCGGGACACACTGTGATAATAAAGATACTGACACTCACCTTGTATTCCTGCACAGCCTCCTCTATGGGGATCAGGGTATGAGATCTGTGACCTGGGACACACTGTGATAATAAAGATACTGACACTCACCTTGTATTCCTGCACAGCCTCCTCTATGGGGATCAGGGTGTGAGATCTTAGACCCCGGGACGCACTGTGATAATAAAGATACTGACACTCACCTTGTATTCCTGCATAGCCTCCTCTATGGGGATCAGGGTGTGAGATCTTAGACCCCGGGACACACTGTGATAATAAAGATACTGACACTCACCTTGTATTCCTGCACAGCCTCCTCTATGGGGATCAGGGTGTGAGATCTGTGACCTGGGACACACTGTGATAATAAAGATACTGACACTCACCTTGTGATCCTGCACAGTCTGCTCTATGGGGATCAGGGAGTGAGATCTGTGACTCCGGGACGCACTGTGATAATAAAGATACTGACACTCACCTTGTATTCCTGCACAGCCTCCTCTATGGGGATCAGGGAGTGAGATCTGTGACTCCGGGACACACTGTGATAATAAAGATACTGACACTCACCTTGTATTCCTGCACAGCCTCCTCTATGGGCATCAGGGTGTGAGATCTGTGACCTGGGACACACTGTGATAATAAAGATACTGACACTCACCTTGTATTCCTGCACAGCCTCCTCTATGGGGATCAGGGAGTGAGATCTGTGACCCCGGGACGCACTGTGATAATAAAGATACTGACACTCACCTTGTATTCCTGCACAGCCTCCTCTATGGGGATCAGGGAGTGAGATCTGTGACCCTGGGACACACTATGATAATAAAGCTACTGACACTCACCTTGTATTCCTGCACAGCCTCCTCTATGGGGATCAGTGTGTGAGATCTGAGACCCCGGGACACACTGTGATAATAAAGATACTGACACTCACCTTTTATTCCTGCACAGCCTGCTCTATGGGGATCAGGGTGTGAGATCTGTGACCCCGAGACACACTGTGATAATAAAGATACTGACGCTCACCTTGTAATCCTGCACAGCCTCCTCTATGGGAATCAGGGAGTGAGATCTGTGATCCCGGGATACAATGTGATAATAAAGACACTGGCACTCACCTTGTATTCCTGCACAGCCTCATCTATGGGGTTCAGGGTGTGAGATCTGTGACCCCAGGACGCACTGTGATAATAAAGATACTGACACTCACTTGAGAATAACATAATGATAAAACCGACAGTCTTTGTGCAAGGACCTTGGTATAATTTTAGAGAAAGACCTTAGCTTTAAAAAACATATCCACCAAACTGAGGGAAGACTACGACAAACTCATCACTCTACGAAGGTTAAAACCGTTACTTGAAAAAAACGCCTTTATAACAGTATTGCAATCACTGATTTTTTCCAATATCAACTATTGGAATTCACTGCTGCTGGGACTTCCTCATTCCACTATCCGACCTCTACAAGTATTGCAGAATGCAGCCGCTAGAATTTTGACAGGAAGCAAAAAATGCGATCGCATTACACGATTTTAACGTCATTGCATTGGCTGCCCATCGAATACCATTCACAATATAAAACAGCCTACATTGTACACAAAATAATTTATGGTGACCAAACTGAATGGTTAAATACTGCCATTCGATTACAGGCTCCCCAAAGGAATCTCAGATCAGCAAATAACGGTCTACTAACAATCAACTCTGAAGTCAGCACATCTCAGTCAAGTTCGAGAGCAAGCAGTAATGATAGCAGGCCCCAAACCCTGGAATACAATACCAGCTGAGATCAGATTACAAGCAGATAATAAAAAATTTAAGCCAGATCTTAAAACATGGCTTTTTGGCTGTGCCTACGCAGAATCTAACTAAATGATCTTTTATTTGTTGTTTTTATCTAAGAAGCTGTTCATATTTTCACTGCTTTTATTCATCTTATTGTACTTAATTTTATCTTGTATTCGCTTTATGCTTTAAATTTTGTACTTGTTTTAACTATTTATAATTTTAGAACTATAAATCATTTATTAATTTGTTCTTATTGATGATTTACTGTATTTGATTTCTTTTTATTGTAAACCGTTGTGATGGACCTTCCGATACGACGGTATATAAAACCTAATAAACTAGAAACTATTCCTGCACAGCCTCCTCTATGGGGATCAGGGAGTGAGATCTGTGACCCCAGGACACACTGTGATAATAAAGATACTGACACTCACCTTGTAATCCTGCACAGCCTCCTCTATGGGGATCAGGGTGTGAGATCTGTGACCTGGTGTTACACTCACCGGTCGCGGGGCTCCGCTTACCCTCCAAATCCTCCCTGACGCTGTGCCCGGTCTCGAGTCCCTGGCCGCGGCCAGCCGTCTCTCTGCTTGCAGTCCATCCGTCAGTACCCCATGCCGCCGGGATCTCCTCTGCTCTGTTTGCGCAAGGAGCCATCCTCCTCCTCAGCACAGGATCTCCATACGCAGGTGCGCACGGCTCTTGCCATGATTTAAAGGGCCAACAGCGGGAAATCACCGCCGGCTTCGTGAAATGATGTCATTGGCCCTGGCCTACTTAAGGCTCTCCCAGGCTGCCTACGGATGGCTTGGCAACGAGTCTCCTTGTGCTGAATTCCTCGTGGGTTTCTGCGTTCTTGCTCCTGAGTATCCGCTCCTGCGTTCCTGCTCCTGTTCCTGCCTTCCAGTACTCGCTCCAGCCTCCCAGTCCCCGTGCTAGCTTCCTTTGGACGAACCTCCCTGGCTTTGACATTTAGATTGGATCTCACCGTGACTGCTTGCCGCCTGCCTCTGACCTTCGGACTGGACCCCACCTTGGCTGCTCGCTGCCTGCCTTCTGACTCTCTGCTTCGCATGGCCGTACCACAAGATCCTCCTTGCAGGGGCCCACCTAACACCAGCCAGCCCCGGTACCCAAGGGCTCAACCTGCGGGGAATGAAGGCTGGTAGTGGTGAAGCTCCAGCTGGCCCCTGCTCTCCTCCAGCCTTGCCTCCTGACGGTGGTGACCTGTCCCCCTCAGGTAGCGACAACACCATCTGGGGCCAAGGGTGCACAGCTTACATCAGAGCTGCAACACCTGGGACCACTGTAATAATAAAGATGCTGACACTCACCTTGTAATCCTGCACTGCCTCCTCTATGGGGACCACACTGTGAGATCTGTGCTCCTTTCCTTCCTTACAGATAAGACAGATCGCTTTCCAATCCTCTGTGCAGAACAATTTTAATTTCTCTTCATGCTTCTGGCACAGAGTTTCCTCTCCTTTTCTCTCTGACATCTTTTTCACCCTTTCTATCAGATTCCGCAGCTCCCAGTTAGGCCTGAGGTTCCTCTGCTGAGATGTTTCTCTGCACTTGGGACAGGGGAAGTTTGTATCTAGGCCCTCCCAGGCCCGAGTGATGCAGGAGCGGCAGAAGCTGTGGCCACAGTCTATGGACACCGGGTCTATAAAATAATCCAAGCAGATGGAACAAGAAGCTTCCTCCCGCAGAGACTCCATGCTGCTCCCTGCAGCCACGCTCCTGAGAGAAGTGAAGACTTTACTTTTACTTTCATTTCTTCTCTAGCAGCGTCCCAGAAAGGGAGGGTCTCTCTCTCTCTCTCTCTCTCTGGAGTGTGCTCTATCAAAAATTATTTTTCAAGCTGTATTTCTGGTTTTACTACACATAAAACTTCAGAAAAGCCAACTTGTTCCCCTTTCACAACTGTGTTTCACTGCATTTTTACATCGTGGTGAACTTTAGAGAGATAAACTCAATAAACGCCTGTTTTGGTTCATCTACAGTTTTTCTTCTGTAGAACTGAGTACTTTTGGAAAGTTTGGAATGGAATTTAGAAGCAGTCAGACAAGTTATGAGAGTGGCTTGTTCTTTCTATTCCAAACGTATATCTATACTCACACACACTGAGGAGGAGAACTGCTCTCAGTTTCGGAATATAAATATCATGATCTGTGCTTCAGTAAAGCCGGTAAAATTCTTCTATGCATAAAACAAGCCTGGGATCTGGGGGCATTTGTATCTGATGATCTCAAGGAGGCCAAACAGTTGGATAAGGTGATAAAAAAAACAGAAAGGTGCTTGGTTGCCTAGTGAGAGGTGATAATGCCCCTGTATAAACCCCTAGTCCACATTTGAACGAGCCACTCCTGAATTAATACAAAACACATACATAAGCCCTCAAACCAGCCGCTCCTGAATTAATACAAAATACATACATGAGCCCTTGATCCAGCCGCTCCAGAATCCATAAAGAACACATATATAAGCCCTCGATCCAGCCGCTCCAGAATACATACAAAACACATACATAAGCCCTCGATCCAGCCACTCCAGAATTAATACAAAATTCATACATGAGCCCTCGATCCAGCCGCTCCTGAATTAATACAAAACACATACATAAGCCCTCGATCCAGCCACTCCTGAATTAATACAAAACACGTACATGAGCCCTCGAACCAGCCGCTCCAGAATCCATACAAAACACATACATGAGCCCTCGATCCAGCCACTCCTGAATTAATACAAAACACATACATGAGCCCTCGAACCAGCCGCTCCAGAATCCATACAAAACACATACATAAGCCCTCGATCCAGCCACTCCTGAATTAATACAAAACACATACATAAGCCCTCGAACCAGCCGCTCCAGAATCCATACAAAACACATACATAAGCCCTCGATCCAGCCACTCCTGAATTAATACAACACACATACATGAGCCCTCGATCCAGCCACTCCTGAATTCATACAACACACATACATGAGCCCTCGATCCAGCCACTCCTGAATTAATACAAAACACATACATGAGCCCTCGATCCAGCCACTCCTGAATTAATACAAAGCACATACATAGGCCCTCGAACCAGCCACTCCTGAATTTATTTATTTATTTATTAACTTTTTTATACCGACATTCGTGGGTACATCATGCCGGTTTACATATAACTAAAGGAGGAAAATACAAAAAACAGGGAGGGGGGAGGAGAGCAGCTAGGAAGTAAGGAGGATCGAGGAAAGGGGGTGAAAGAAGGACAGGTGGAAATAATATAGGAACAGTACCTGGCAGGGAACAAGGTACAGAGATGAGTGAACCATCCGATAAGTATTATATACAACATTGTAAAAATTATACACTCAAAAGGACTAAGTACAACATTGAAAATTATGCAATCAAAAAGGTTAGGGGTCTAGGGCAGTGGTTCTCAAGCCTGTCCTGGGGACCCCCCCAGCCAGTCGGGTTTTCCGGATACCCACAATGAATATGCATGAGAGAAAATTTGCATATACTGCCTCCATAACATGCAAATTTTCTCTCATGCATATTCATTGTGGATATCCTGAAAACCCGACTGGCTGGGGGGGTCCCCAGGACAGGGTTGAGAACCACTGGTCTAGGGGGAAGGGGAAAATATACAATGCTCAGAATTGTGCAATCAAATCAAGGCACAGGGAAAAAGGGGGAGGGAAAGGAGGGTAGGGAGGGGATGAGAGAAGGGGTAGGCACTATATACAATCATGCCAGATTATACAGTCAACAACATGGCAAGGCAAACGGGGAGATTGGGGGGGGGGGGGAAGAGAGAGACAGGAGGGGGAAAGGTTAGGGGGCAAAAGGACTAAGTAGGGTCCAAATCAGGATATGCCAGTTTAGAGAGCCATGTCTTAAGCCCTTTTTTGAATTTCCGAGAACATGATTCTAATCGGAGGTTAAGTGGCAGGGTGTTCCAAAGGGTGGGGCCTGCCATGGAAAGGGCTCTTTCTCTGGTGGAGGTGAGGTGTGCGATTCTGAGGGTGGGGGTGTAGAGGGTTCCTGTGAGTGCGGTTCTGGTGGGAAGGTTGGAGGAGCGGAAGCGAAGCGCATCCTCAAGCCAGGAGAGGTTGTGATTGTGCAGGGAGTTGTGAATAATGGTGAGGGTTTTGTATCTGATGTGGGAGGAGATGGGTAGCCAATGGAGTTCCTTAAGAATGGGGGTGATGAGGTCGGTTTTGCGGGTATTAGGATTCTGGCCATATCATTCTGCAACATTTGAAGGGGTCTAATAGTAGAATAGGGGACTCCTAAAAGTAGAGAGGTGCAATAATCCATTTTTGAAAGTATTGTCGCTTGTAAGACTGTACGGAAGTCTTGTGCATAGAGCAAGGGTTTAAGTTTTTTTGAGGATGTGGAACTTGAAGAACTTTCCTTTATAATTGTATTAATGTGGTTTTTGAAGTTTAGTTGGTTGTCTAGGGAGACACCAAGATCTCGTATGGAGTGGGGGAGTGAATTTGAGGGGAGGGGGAGGTCGCAAGCGGTGGGTGGCGTAAGGTCTGGGTGGTTAGATATGAAGGCCAGTTCCAAACAATGGTATATAAAAGCACATAAATAAATAAAAAAAATAAATAAGTAAATAAATAAAATAAATATGATGAATTAAGACAAAACACATACAGAAGACCTCGAACAGCCACTTTTTAATTTAGACAAAACACATACATAAGCCCTCGAGCCAGCCCTTCCTGAATTAAGGCAAAACACATACATAAGCCCTCAAACAGCCACTCCTGAATTAATACAAAACACATACATGAGCCCTCAAACAGCCACTCCTGAATTAATACAAAACACATACATGAGCCCTCAAACAGCCACTCCTGAATTAATACAAAACACATACATAAGCCCTCAAACAGCCACTCCTGAATTAAGACAAAACACATACATGAGCCCTCAATCCAGCCACTCCTGAATTAAGACAAAACACATACATAAGACCTCGATCCAGCCACACCTGAATTAAGACAAAACACATACAGAAGACCTCGAACAGCCTCTCCTCTGAATTAAGGCAAAACACATAAATAAGCTCTCATTCCCTGTAGGTACCTGAATCATTCCAGACTGTGGGTTATCCCTTCCAGCAGATGGAGACAATGAAAAAACTTAAAGGGCACCCTCTCTTAATCTTTTGTGCCACCTGCATCCCTTTAGTTATTCTCTGTCTCCAGCAGATGGAGGTGGTGCAAAACCTGCAGTCTTGACCTGTTTTTAGGGTTAAGTCTAGTTTCCTTTAAAAAAAAAAAAAAAAGATAAAGAAGCAATTGAATCTGACAATGAATCAAGCTTTTATATAAAAAACCCAAAAAAACAGGACTCTGAAAAAAAAATAAAATAAAAACGACATTAAGTCTCCCAGGGTGTGCCAGCGATCATTTCCCCCCTGGTAGGAGGCTCAGGAGCTGGCGTAGGTTACCCTGCGGGCTCCTGTAAGGTAAGGCTCAGGGGAATATACCCGTGGTCCAGTTCCTCTTCTCCCTTCTTGCTGCCCCCAGCCGATTACAGAAAAAAAAAAGTTAACATAGTGGCCTGCTGTTACTTTTTGGGTATTCTGGCCGTGCGATTCGAGTTGGAGCATATTTTGTTTCACGAACCGTGCTTCCCTCGCTCTCCTGCCAATTTTTTGTTCTGCCGCGATTTCTAAGCTCCCTCTTCCCTGCCACAATACTGCGGCCATCTTCTTGTACTGCCTGCACCTCGGGAACCCAGGGCCGATACATTCCCCCTCAGTGTGGGAACGGAGGCCATCTTAGACTTTTAAGGAGGCAGAAGCCAGAGCTTTGGGAGCAATGGAGTTTCCTCCGGATTTTTCTCCAGTCCCTACCAGTCCTGGGGATTATTTTGACCAGGACCATGATGCTGACCAGGACCAAGATGCTGATGAGGGTGTGCCCGATCCCCTGGTGGGGAAGGGGCTGGTTTGAAGACTTTCACCCTAGACTTTGTGCTTCTGATGCACAAGGCGTTTTTGGCTTCTCAAACTGCTTCCCACACTCAGCAAAGTGGTGCTTCATGATTGAGTCAGTCATCTGAGCCTCCAGATAAAATTCCTAAGCGCTCAGATACCCAGGAAGCACTTCAAGTCGTTAAATTGTGTGCTCCACCGGTGGCATGAGCAGACACAGTGGATGGTGGGGTTGCACACACGCCGACCCCTTCTGGCAAAGGCTCTGAAGAGGATCTGATAAAACACTCCCCTCTGGATGGTGATGACCCGAAGGTGGTCCGCCTATTTCACAGGGAGGAGCTGGAGCCTCTTATTCCCTCTGTCTTATCTGAATTAAGAGTGATCTCCCCCAAGTTTCATTACCACAAGGTTCTGTGGATCCTGTCTTAGCGAGGCTGCAGGCTCCAGCAAAAACCTTTCCCTTGCATCCTATGCTACACCAGTTGATGACTCGGGAGTGGGAAGTCCAAGATACTGGTTTGAGGGTAGGAAGGGCTATGGATAAGCTTTACCTTTTGCCAGAGGACTCGGACTTTTTGCAGTCCCCTAAGGTGGACGCTTCTGTGTCCGCGGTCACAAAATGCACCACCATTCCTGTCGCGGGTGCGGCAACCCTCAAGAATCTTCAGGATAGAAAACTTGAAGTTCTTCATAAGCGGATCTTTAAAGTTTCAGCCTTGGGTATTCGCACAGAGGTGTACCCTCCGATGGGTACAACAATTATTGACTTCAAGAGAGCTTCCTCCTGGAGCAAGCGGAGCGTTTGGAGGCAGCGGTGGCTTATGGAGCGGATGCGCTGTAGTGCGGTAATAATGGGAGACTTCAATTACCCCAGTATTGACTGGGTAAATATATCATTGGGACACGCTAGAGAGATAACGTTCCTGGATGTAATAAATGACTGCTTCATGGAGCAATTGGTTCAGGAAGCAACAAGAGAGGGAACTATTTTAGATTTAATTCTCAGTGGAGCACAGGATTTGGTGAGAGAGGTAACGGTGGTGGGGTCACTTGGCAATAGTGATCATAGTATGATTAAATTTGAATTAATGACTGGAAGAGGAACAGTATGCAAATCCACGGCTCTCGTGCTAAACTTTCAAAAAGTAAACTTTGATAAAATGAGAAAAATTGTTAGAAAATAACTGAAAGGAGCAGCTACGAAAGTAAAAAGTGTGCAAGCAGTGTGGTCATTGTTAAAAAATACCATTCTAGAAGCACAGTCCAGTTGTATTCCACACATTAAGAAAGGTGGAAAGAAGGCAAAACAATTACCGGCATGGATAAAAAGGGAGGTGAAAGAAGCTATTTTAGCCAAAAGATCTTCATTCAAAAATTGGAAGAAGGATCCAACAGAAGAAAATAGGATAATGCATAAACATTGGCAAGTTAAATGTAAGACATTGATAAGAAAGGCTAAGAGAGAATTTGAAAAGAAGTTGGCCGTAGAGGCAAAAACCCACAGTAAAAACTTTTTAAAATATATCCGAAGCAGAAAGCCTGTGAGAGAGTCAGTTGGACTGTTAGATGATCGAGGGGTTAAAGGGGCACTTAGAGAAGATAAGGCCATCACGGAAAGATTAAATGATTTCTTTGCTTCGGTGTTTACTGAAGAGGATGTTGAAGAGGTACCCATACTGGAGAAGGTTTTCATGGGTAATGACTCAGATGGACTGAATCAAATCACGGTGAACCGAGAAGATGTGGTAGACCTGATTGACAAACTGAAGAGTAGTAAATCACCTGGACCGAATGGTATACACCCCAGAGTTCTGATGGAACTAAAAAATGAAATTTCAGACCAATTAGTAAAAATTTGTAACCTATCATTAAAATCATCCATTGTACCTGAAGACTGGCGGATAGTAAATGTAACCCCAATATTTAAAAAGGGCTCCAGGGGCGATCCGGGAAACTACAGACCGGCTAGCCTGACTTCAGTGCCAGGAAAAATAGTGGAAAGTGTTCTGAACATCAAAATCACAGAACATATAGAAAGACATGGTTTAATGGAACAAAGTTAGCATGGCTTTACCCAAGGCAAGTCTTGCCTCACAAATCTGCTTCACTTTTTTGAAGGAGTTAATAAACATGTGGATAAAGGTAGATGTAGTATACTTGGATTTTTAGAAGGCGTTTGACAAAGTTCCTCATGAGAGGCTTCTAAGAAAAGTAAAAAGTCATGGGATAGGTGGCGATGTCCTTTCATGGATTGCAAACTGGCTAAAAGACAGGAAACAGAGAGTAGGATTAAATGGACAATTTTCTCAGTGGAAGAGAGTGGGCAGTGGAGTGCCTCAGGGATCTGTATTGGGACCCTTACTTTTCAAAATATTTATAAATGATCTGGAAAGAAATACGATGAGTGAAATCATCAAATTTGCAGACGACACAAAATTGTTCAGAGTAGTTAAATCACAAGCAGATTGTGATAAATTGCAGGAAGACCTTGTGAAACTGGAAAATTGGGCATCAAAATGGCAGATGAAATTTAATGTGGATAAGTGCAAGGTGATGCATATAGGGAAAAATAACCCATGCTATAGTTACACAATGTTAGGTTCCATATTAGGTGCTACAACCCAAGAAAGAGATCTAGGCGTCATAGTGGATAACACATTGAAATCGTCGGTTCAGTGTGCTGCGGCAGTCAAAAAAGCAAACAGAATGTTGGGAATTATTAGAAAGGGAATGGTGAATACAACGGAAAATATCATAATGCATCTGTATCGCTCCATGGTGAGACCGCACCTTGAATACTGTGTACAATTCTGGTCACCGCATCTCAAAAAAGATATAATTGCGATGGAGAAGGTACAGAGAAGGTCTACCAAAATGATAAGGGGAATAGAACAGCTCCCCTATGAGATAAAGACTAAAGAGGTTGGGACTTTTCAGCTTGGAGAAGAGACGGCTGAGGGGGGATATGATAGAGGTGTTTAAAATCATGAGAGGTCTAGAACAGGTAGATGTGAATCGGTTATTTACTCTTTCAGATAATAGAAAGACTAGGGGGCACTCCATGAAGTTAGCATGTGGCACATTTAAAACTAATCAGAGAAAGTTCTTTTTTACTCAACGCACAATTAAACTCTGGAATTTGTTGCCAGAGGATGTGGTTAGTTCAGTTAGTATAGCTGTGTTTAAAAAAGGATTGGATAAGTTCTTGGAAGAGAAGTCCATTACCTGCTTTTAATTAAGTTGACTTAGAAAATTGCCACTGCTATTACTAGCAACGGTAACGTGGAATAGACTTAGTTTTTGGGTACTTGCCAGGTTCTTATGGTCTGGATTGGCCACTGTTGGAAACAGGATGCTGGGCTTGATGGACCCTTGGTCTGACCCAGTATGGCATATTCTTATGTTCTTATCCTCCTGCACCATGTCCTCTGCTGTATCTGCACAGAGGCTCCTTTGGCTGAGTAACTCGTCGGCTGATGTTTCTTCTAAAACTCAGTTAGGCTCTTTACCATTTAAGGGAAAGTTCCTCTTTTGTGACGATCTAGAGCAATTGATGAAGTTTCTGAATGAAAACAGAGTTCACAAGCTCCCTGAGCCTTCCAAGGGTTTTCCGTCAACATGATCCTGTTTTCGAGGACAACAGAGGTTTCACCAGGCTAGACTACAAGCCACAGGGCAGAGATAGCCGGCGCCTAGGACACAATTCTAGAATTCTTTCTTTCGAGGGCGCAGAACAACCTGCGACACAATTGCAACCACGACCCTTGCCTCTTAAGTCTGCCCAATGAAATCCGGCAGGCTCATCCCTCGCTACCTCAGTTGGGGGGACATTTGTCCGAATTGTACAAGGCATGGGTCAGAATTACTTCTGATCAGTGGGTTCTAATCATCATAGAACACGGCTACGCTTTGGAATTTGCTCGGCCATTTGAAGACTTCTTCATGATTTCCCCCTGCAGTGCAGGAACCAAGGCTAAGGCCATATGGCAGACCCTCGCTGGCTCCTGGCTCTCGGGGCTATTCAGACAGTTCCCCAAGCGGAATGGAGGACAGGGCGTTACTCCATTTATTTTGTGGTCCCAAAAAAGAAGGGATCCTTCTGGCCTTTTCTGGACGTAAAGAAGGTGAACAAGGCTCTCAAGATACCACATTTCCGCATGGAGACCTTACGTTCCGTGATAGCTGCGGTTCGCAAGGGCGAATTCCTAGCATCCCTGGATCTGATGGAAGCATACTTACACATACCCATTCACGAGGATCATCACAAATTTCTTTGCTTTATGAATCTAGGTATGCATTTCCAGTTCTGCGCACTGCCGTTCGGCCTGGCTACAGCCCCTCGCACATTCACCAAGGTTATGGTGGTTGTGGCAGCGGCCCTGAGGAAGCAAGGCCTTCTAATTCATCCCTACCTAGATGTCTGGCTCATCAGGGTGGAGTCCAAGGTCCTCTGTATAGAAGCTATCAGCAAGGTCGTCAGGCTCCTGGAATCGCACGGCTGGGTGATCAATTAGGCCAAAAGCAATTTTGTATCTTCTCAAACGATAGACTTCCTGGGCGCCCGCTTCGATACCAGCATGGGGAGAGTTTTCCTCCCCCCGGACAGACAAAACAAGTTGATGGAGCAAGTTCAGCGCCTGCTGTCGCTGCAGCCTCCCAAAGCCTGGGACTATTTACAGGTCCTCAGCTTCATGGCATCCACTCTGGAGGTAGTCCCCTGGGCCTTTGCTCATATGCGGCCATTACAATGTGCTTTGCTTTCCCATTGGGACCCGAAGTCGGAGTAGTTCCAGTTTCCTTTACTGCTCACTGATCATGCCAGTTCCATTCTTGGGTGGTGGATGTGCCCGCACAACCTGTTCCGAGGGGTGGACCTTGAAGTCCCAAAGTGGATAGTCATGACCACAGATGCCAGTCTCTCCGGCTGGGGAGCTGTCTGTCAGTCCCACTCAGTCCAGGGCCTCTGGTCCCCGGAGGAGTCCAGCTGGTCGCTCAATTGTCTGGAAACCAAAGCAGTTCAACTGGCTTTGCAACACTTTCTCCCATGCTTCCGCAAACAGGCGGTCTGAGCTCTGTCCGACAATGCACCGATGGCAGCCTACATCAGTCTTCAAGGGGGCACCAAGAGTCAAGCTGTAGCAGACGAGGTAGAGCAACTCATGGCCTGGGCGGAAGAAAATCCCACATCGCCGGGAAAGACAACAGACAGGCGGATTTCCTGAGTCGGAAGCGCATAGATGCAGGAGAGTGGGAACTCTTGGACCATTGTTAATAAAAAAAAGTCCAAAGGGTCTTCTGCGTAATTTAAAAAAGCTGTACAGGAGAACTAAGGTTGGACAGGGGAGTATCAGCGCATCGACTCCTTCTGCACAGTGATTTCTTCTGCGACTGAAGAATCGAGGGGCCTTGGCATTGTCTCGCATCGCCATCAAGTCCATGTGGGGTGTCTCCCACCTGCGGGAAATTATTGACTTCAAGAGAGCCTCTCCTCCTGGAGAGGCAGAGCAAGCGGAGTGTTTGGAAGCGGCGGTGGCTTAAGGAGCGGATGCGCTGTATGATCTCCTTCATACATCCTCCCGCACCATGTCCTCTGCTGTATCTGCACAGAGGCTCCTTTGGCTGAGTAACTGGTCGGCTGATGTTTCTTCTAAAACTCAGTTAGGCTCTTTACCATTTAAGGGACAGTTCCTCTTTGGTAAGGATCTAGAGCAATTGATGAACTCTCTGAATGAAAACAGAGTTCACAAGCTCTCTGAGAACAGGCCGAGGCCTTCCAGGGGTTTTCCGTCAACACGATCCCGTTTTCGAGGACAACAGAGGTTTCGCCAGGCTAGACCACAAGCCACAGGACAGAGATAGCCGGGGCGCCGAGGACGCAATTCTGGAATTCTTCCTTTCGAGAGCGCAGAACAACCTGACCTTTGCCTCTAAGTCTGCCCAATGAGATCAGGCCTGTGTGTGTTTCTGTGAGAGAGCATGCCTGTGCCTGTGCATATGTGCTTGTATTGATGTGTGTGAGGCTATTAAAGTTTTTATGCTCTCCTCCAATCCACAACAATCTCAGGATGAATAGAAATCTAAAGTTCTCAGGTATGGAGAGCGAGAGAATTTTTATTATCGTTGTTAGTTTTAATTATTTGATTTGATGCATCTGTCATTTTGAAATATTTTATTAGTGTTTGGTAATTCTATTCATCTGTTTTGAAATGTATAATTTTTTAGTATGGTTTTACCATTCTGATTGATTAATATTTCTTGATTGTATTGTTTTGAGGAATAGTGATGTTCTGCTTTTCCATTGTTGCACTGCATACAGAGTCTGCCTTGTCATGGTTTCCAGTTCAGGTTTTGTCTGCATATGTGTGTGTGTTAGTGTGTGTGAGAGACAGAGGAAGCATGTTTGTGTTGTGAGAGACACACAGAGGAAGCTTGTGTGTGTGTTTCACAGACACACACGCTTTCTCTATTTCTACTCCATCAGCTGGCCACACCCCTTGTGAGTCCTGTACATTTTCTTCCCTTTTGGCATCTGTAGCACCCCCTCAAGTATTATGCTGCCAAGGGAGAGGGGCTGCACAAGAAGAATAACCCCCACCTGCACCTCTGGGTATGATTATCAGAGTGGGGGGTTGCGGGTTACGTTAGCATCTCTGGGATAAATGATCCGAAGGCCCCGACCCATCTCTTCTAGGAGCCTCTGTGGTTCTCACCCCCCCCCCCCCCCCCCCCTTTCTGGGAACAGTGTTCAGCACAAAAATCACCACTTTACTGTAAACATTAACTTCTTTTACTGTTAACAGGTACACAGAACACTGCAGAAATGATAAAGCAAACGAAGTGAAAATAATTAGTAATAGCACGCATCCATAAGCATATCAATCACAATTTGGCCAAATATTGTTCTGGTACATAAATCAACCTGCCCAGTAAACCAGGGCCATGAGCAACTTGAATTTTCAGTAGCAGCCTGAGGATTCTCCTGTTAAGACCGCCCTCTGGCAAACCTTATGGTTACCCAAGACCTTAAGGGTAAATGTCATACCAGTGCACAAAATAAATGTTATACAGTTACTGTCATTAGTCCCCAATCCAAGGAGTGTACACCCCCAAAAAAAGGAAAATGCCAAGAACGTTGGGCACGAGTATCAGTAAGAAAGTGGTTGTTATATCCTAATCACTGCAGGCTGTATAAGTTGAGAATGTGTTGGCACTCTCTGGAAACTCCAGTCTTATAGAGGCTCCAACACAGCGGAAACCAGCTGGTTCCCTGCCCTGATGCAGGGATTTAGAAAGTCTGGGCCGGCCTCTACTTGGTAGCAAACAGGAGGGGTTTATCTTGCAGCTCCCTGATGCAACTGTCTGGGGCCAAGAACGCCAAAGGAATCTCTGTACTGCTGCTGAGCAAATTAGGATTACTTAGCTGAACTTTATCCTGCAGGAGGGGGACGTCAGCTCTCAGCTCCTGGACTCTCCTTCTGCTGTGCTCTGTATCCTTGTAGCCATGGGCGGAGGGCAAGGAGGGATCCTAGCCCAAGCACAGCTCTCGTCTTCCTTCCCCTGCTGCTCTCTCTCCCCCCGACAGGGTTGTCAGGTTTTCATGAAAGAACAAGCACTTTTTTCCAAAAAAACAAGCCCAAAAAAAGCCCAAAATGCGTGAAATTGAAACACCAATGTCTGTGAGTTGCATAGATGACAAAGGAGCTTAGCTTTTTGCATGTTTCTCTGTTTTAGCATGTTGCAGAAGGTCTTCATGATGTGCACGAATGTCACACTTACAAAATCTGCACATAGCCTTACTCTCATTGCTGGCAACAGAGTGAATTCATGCTTTTAGTTCACATTCCTCTTCCCATGCTTAATAGTATCTTTTACTTCCTTACTTTAGCTATAGTAGATCAAAACCATTTAGTAGTGTAGCAGCCAAGGACGGAAACAGTAGGTATGGACAGGCTTTCTTACAGAGGTGATCTTCTGCAGGAAGAAGAAATGAAAGAGAAAAAAAAGCAAAATTAGATGAAAGCAAAAGTGGTGTAGAACAAATAAAAAAAAATAGCATTACAAGTTTCCATGTCACATTTTTTACCTGTAGTCAGCAGGTATGGACAAGCTTTCTTTTAGTCAAAATAAGGATTTTTTATAAAGGTGATCTGCTGCAGGGAGAAGAAATGAGAAAAACAAATAGATGAAATCAAGTGGAGTAGAACAAATTAAAAAACACCAGCCCCTCTCACTCATTCCCTCCTCTGAGCACATCCCTGGCCCCCACACACTCATTCCCCTCTCCCACCCCCTATAAACACATTTTCAATTACCTCATGCTTATTCCCCCCTCCAAGCACATCCCTGGCCCTCACACACTCATTCCCCTCTCCCACCCCCTACAAACACATCTTCAATTCCCTCATGCTCATTCCCTCCTCTGAGCAGATCCCTGGCCCTCCACACACTCATTCCCCTATCCCACCCCCTACAAACACATCTTCAATTCCCTCATGCTCATTCCCTCCTCTGAGTACATCCCTGGCCCTCACACACTCATTCCCCTCTCCCACCCCCTACAAACATGTCTTCAATTCCCTCATGCTCATTCCCTCCTCCAAGCACATCCCTGGCCCTCCACACACTCATTCCCCTCTCCCACCCCCTACAAACACGTCTTCAATTCCCTCATGCTCATTCCCTCCTCCAAGCACATCCCTGGCCCTCCACATACTCATTCCCCTCTCCCACCCCCTACAAACACATCTTCAATTCCCTCATGCTCATTCCCTCCTCTGAGTACATCCCTGGCCCTCACACACTCATTCCCCTCTCCCACCCCCTACAAACACGTCTTCAATTCCCTCATGCTCATTCCCTCCTCCAAGCACATCCCTGGCCCTCCACACACTCATTCCCCTCTCCCACCCCCTACAAACACATCTTCAATTCCCTCATGCTCATTCCCTCCTCTGAGTACATCCCTGGCCCTCACACACTCATTCCCCTCTCCCACCCCCTACAAACACGTCTTCAATTCCCTCATGCTCATTCCCTCCTCCAAGCACATCCCTGGCCCTCCACACACTCATTCCCCTCTCCCACCCCCTACAAACACATCTTCAATTCCCTCATGCTCATTCCCTCCTCTGAGTACATCCCTGGCCCTCACACACTCATTCCCCTCTCCCACCCCCTACAAACACGTCTTCAATTCCCTCATGCTCATTCCCCCCTCCAAGCACATCCCTTGCCCCCCACACACATTCCCCTCTCCCACCCCCTACAAACACCTCTTCAGTTTCCTCATGCTCATTCCACCCTCCTAGCACATCTTTGGACCTTGGCTCTCACACACTCATTCCCCTCACACACCCCCTACAAACACGTCTTCAATTCCCTCATGCTCATTCCCCCCTCCAAGCACCTTCCTACCCCCTCAGAGCACATCTGTGGCCCCCACATTCCCATTCCCCCCTCCCAACATACTAATTCCTCCCCTCCTGATACCTGGCTGTAGCTGCACAGTCAGAAAATTCCTTCTCTGTTGCTTGCTGGCAGCTGCAAAGTCGTGCTGGCCTTCCAGGTCTGCCCACGTGCGAGGCTTGTGCAAGCCGTGCTGGGTTTGCCCCACAGCTGGTGTGAAGGTTCGCAGCTCTGGTTGGCTTACTGCTGCAATAATTTAGGGTGCGCCTGCTATGGACAGGCTTCATTGCAGCAGCAGCCAATCAGAGCACAAGTCCTGCCCAACAAGCCCAACAAACCGCGACTGGCAGAAAAAATAGCCCAATTAAAAGCAGCCTGCAAATTGGAAAAAAACCCACGAATGACTAGGAAAAGAAGCCCAATCTCGCGGTAAATAAGCGAGGATGGCAACACTGCTCCCCGATCTCCCACGCAGCCTCGTGCCTTTCTTAGCTTGCTCCGCACTGATTGGTCTGACGGTCTCTCCTCTCTCTGGGTAGTAAGCTGGCTCCCCATTGGTTCATTGTAGTAACTGAACCCCCCTTTACCTCTTGTAATCCAATACTGCTGCTTTTTGCAACAGCACAAGTCTCATGCTGGATCTAAACTGAAACAGTTTTATTATGACCTCTCTCTGCTCCACAGGGAAAAACAACAGTGCCCAGTTGTCCCCTTGCTGCAATTCTGAGATACAGTTGTCACCAGTCCAGTTATTCTCTGTTGTCCTTTTATTTTTCCTGTCCCTGGGTTACACCATACCTCTCTGCCCAGGTAAGGTCTGGGGGGCAGGGACCCAAATCACAGTCCGGCCACACATCCCTCACAGTGTTTTCCCACCCTCATAATGTAACCGTCTCTTTTTTAGTCAGTAAGGAGGCCCAGACAACTGATCCGTAAAGATAGACTTTTATTGCCAGCAAGATGCAGCTAAGACAAAGGCTCAGTACAACTGCATGCCACGCCCCCTCAGGAGCAAACCTTTATGCACTTTACAACTCTTATCTTTCACACATGCGTTCTGGTTTTTGCTGAACAAACAATTTACAAACTGCTGAACAAGCATTAGCTAGCGTGGTCCTCTAGTAGGTGTAGCTTATGATCAGACTATTGTTTCGTCATTTAATTGACGTGTTAGACATTTTACAGCGACGTTCGTATTAATACAATACAAATTATTATTCCAAAATGGAGTTACGTTACACTAAATGTTAGTGCGTAACTGCGTCACTACGCATTATGTGCCGTTTGCGTTGCAAATATTAGTACAGTAAAAATGGCTGTGCGTTTCACTGCTGGCAGGGTTAGACGAGAGGTTCAGTCTTCGGAGGTCCATGAAATTGAACTCCTTCATTCCCCCCTTTGATACTTCAACTTCGGCGGAAGGCGGAAGTATCACTCTTATCTGGGAAGTAACTGGAACGACAAACAAGAATTAATACTGGTAATATTCAACATGGGCCCTAAAATGTCGCTAGGTGGTTGGTTTCTTCACGGGTTTGAGACGGGTGGACCCTAGTGGTGTCACCCCCCTTGGTAGCCTGGCTTACCCTAGCTAACAAAGTGGCCCAGAGTGATTACATCAATAGGACTAGGTTGCATTAAAGGTCAGTAGTTGCAAGGTCATCATCATTATCAGAATCGGTATCGGAATCATATGAATCAGATGAGGGGAATGTGGAAAGTGACACATACTTATTCATCATCATAACATGAGCAGCCGCTCTTCGATCAGCAATTCTTTCAATCATGGAGCGTAAATTTCTGAAAATAAGAGGTAGACACAGAGGAAATAGAATACAGGTTAGCAAGAAAAACAATAAAGGGATGAAGAGTTCTTTCAGCCCTGGAATTGACGTCAGCCAATTTGGTAGCGAGGCTGTCCAGTCAAGAACTCCAGTCCACGTCTGTACAGGAACGTGGGCTAAGCGTACCATTCGATCAGTGATTTCTTCGATGACTTTGCTCTTGTCATCTGTATAAGAACAGCGAAGCCAAAAAAATGAAAATGTGCAATGTGCTGACAGAGTTTCTCAATGTCCTAATTACAGCTGTATTGCAGACTGTAAGTAAACCCGTCATGAAGCAGGGAATTCTGGTACATGAAGTCCTTTGTCAGGTTGAAGCCTTCAGACTCCTTCATTCCCCCCTTTGATACTTATCATTCTCTATGAAAAGAATCACACCATCACAACGCAACTGTGGAGCTGAAAGAAACAGAAACAAGAAAAATTAGCAATTTGAGTTCTCAGGGGGCCCTAATTTCCCAAACAGTCCGATGGTTTCTTCACGGGTTTGAGACGGATGGGCCCTATTGGCTCCACCCCCCTTTGTAGCCCGAACTTGTCATGTATGGGAAGATGGCCCAGGATAAAACATGAGGATGGTTAAACAGGTTCTATAGGTTCAGAGGAATACATGTACAGTGACAGGAGCTGCGTGGCTGTTTTGCGTTCAGCAATGTCCTTCATCACCCGACGAAGGCGGTTTGAGCAAGAAAGGAATAATTCAGGGTCCTAAAAGACAAAACAGAATTAAACTGGCTGGGATAACAAACAAGCTCTTAAATCCACCGATCATGGAAAACCAACCACGGAATCCATTGGTCCAGTCCCAAGCACTATTCCATTGCTGGACAGGGACGTGTGCCATCTTGACCATGCGATCAGTGATGTCTTGGATAACCTTGTTTTGGTCATCTACCTGTAAACAACAATTGGAGAGGTTAAATGTTCCACAAACCCTCCTTCCTGGGCCAGAGGGTAATCTAAAACCAATCTATTCTGGTACACTGCAGTCATAATTTTGGTATTTTCTTTTGCCCAGAGTTTAAGAGCGAAAGCAGTCGTTGGTGATGAGCTCCAGGACTGCTTGAAGCCTGATTGTTCAGTTGTTTTCCCTCTATAATGCTCCATGCACTTGAATTGTAAGAAAGGCATATTTAGAGTCTGTATAGATATTACAGTTTTCCTTCTGCCAACTGCAGAGCTCGAGTAAGGGCAATTAGTTCAGCTTTTTGTGCAGACGTTCCTGGGGGAAGAGGTTGAGCCTCAACGATTTCATCTTCGGATACAACAGCATATCCAGCAGAACGTATCTCATGAATGATTTGGCTGCTCCCATCAGTGAATAAAGTCCAAGCTCCTTGCCAGGGTTGATCCCTCAGGTCTGGTCTACTGGAATGTATTGTAGTCATGACTTCTTCTCAGTCATGGGCAACTGGTTCAGGTGCCGGCATAAGAGTGGCCAGGTTCAAGTTTTGCTGTCTTGTATTTGAATTTCAGGTGTTTCACACAGTAAGGCTTAATACTTGACGAGACGTGAATTAGTCATCCATTTTGGTCCATGGGTCTCTAGTAGTCCTTGAATAGTATGAGGAGTTGTTACGTTCAGAGTTTGACCAAAAGTTAATTTGACGGCTTCTGGAATTAGTAAGCATGCAGCCGCAATGCTTCGAAGACAACCTGGCCATCCTTTTGCAAATTGTCCATTCCTTTTGACAGATATGCAACAGGTCGTTCCCACGAGCCTAGAGTTTGAGTCAATACCCCAATGGCCATTCCTTTCTTCTCATCGACGTATAGATGAAATGGTTTCATTACATCTGGCAACCCTAGAGCAGGGGGTGAGATCAAGGCTTCTTTCAGTTGATGCAGATTTGCTAGTTCATGTCCTTCCCACTGGAAGGGATGAGATTCCGATTCTTTTCCTCGTAACTTGTCGTACAGGGGTTGGGCAATAACTGCATAGTTAGCAATCCACAGTCTACAGTATCCTGCAGCTCCAAGGAACGCTCGGAGCTCTTTCTTGCAAGTGGGTACAGGTTGACCTCGATTTGAACTAGTACGAGAGATTCCAAGACAACGAGTGCCTTCACGGATTTGGAAGCCCAAATATTCCACTTCCAATTCACAAATTTGTGCTTTCTTTTTACTTGCACAGTATCCTTTGGAGTACAACGTCTTTAGCAAGTGGAGGGTGGCTACTGCACATTCAAGATACGTTTCTCGAAACAACAGAAGGTTGTCCACATACTGTATCACTGGCCCATACATGACTTGGTACATCTTCAAGTCTTTTGCCAGTTGCTCACCAAACAACGTAGGTGAGTGCTTGAACCCTTGAGGCAAGCGAGTCCATGTGTACTGCTGCTTTATTCCAGTGTGCGCATTTTCCCATGTGAAGGCAAAAATCTTCTGACATTCCTCCGCTACCGGAACGGAGAAGAAAGCATCTTCGAGATCAATGACACTGTACCACTTTGACACAGGAGAGACTTGAGCCAAGATTGAATATGGATTTGGTACGAGGGCTACTAGATCTGCCACTTGATTGTTTATTCTCCTCAAATCTTGTACTGGCCGATAATCATTAGATCCAGGTTTCTTTACGGGTAACAAAGGGGTGTTCCAAGCAGATCGGATTCGCCGGAGAATGCCCAAATCATACAGTCTCTGCAGATGTATCTGGATTCCTTGCCTGGCCATATATGGAATGGGGTATTGAGGTTGATTGATCACCTGTGCATTCTGTTTCATCTCTATCCATATGGGGATAGCGTCGATAGCTATTCCTCCCGGGTTCTGTTCGGACCATACTTGGGGTACACTATCCATCAGTTGTCTTCGTTTTTCGTTGAGGGGGGTGTTGTTTTCATATCGATGTTCGATGGTTCGTTCGACTATGGGAAGATGTAGTCTCCATTCTTCTTGGAGGGGACAGATGAGTATCACTGGATGGTCCCCGAAGGAGGCTTTAACTTCCCCTGTTGGTTGAAATCTCAATGTGGTCTGAGGCTTACACAGCAGGTCCCATCCGATAAGGGATACCATGGTCCCGCCTACTTGTATAGTTCATTCTTTCTGCAGAGGGGCAGTGAGTACCTGACCTGAGGCACCCACTATAGAAACAGTCTCTTTCGTCGGGGGGGGCCGATTGGTGCAGTCATGACAGATCGTTGGCCTCTGAGTCCAACAGGCCCCTGATTTTTGTTGTGTTACCTCGTGGATCTCCACCAGAGGGTCAGTGGGGATTCTTCCCTCCTGATCTCTTCAGGCTGTATGCTCCTTGTCGCCTCCCCCGCCATCTGCCAGTGGGGGTTGTCCGATCTCCTTCCTCCTCGGCCCCTTTGTGTCGGTGCAGGTCCATTTTTGTCGTTAGTATTCACTGCAGGGCTTCCGTATTTCTTTTGCCATTCTTCACAGTCTCTCTTCCAATGGCCTTCATTTTTGCAGTACGCACACTGATTCTTTCCCAAAGGGGGTCTTGTTCCCCCTCTTCGCGGTCTGCCATTGTCTTGGCTCCTTCCCGTCCGAGTGTCCTCGAGAGCGGCGGCTAACAGTCACTTTCTCCTTCATGTCTCTACTTGCTTCTCTCTTTTCTCTTCCACTTCTCTATTTCCACATACCTGGTCTGCTATAGCTTTTAACTGGCTGAGGCTCATGCCCTCAAAGCCTTCGGCCTTCTGCAGCTTCTTTCGGATGTCGGGTCTCTATTATTAAGTTCCTGGTTGCAGGGACGGGCCCTTTTCTTCTCTTCCTGATCCCTGTTCCCATACACCTCAAGATACGATGAAAAGATCACAGTCCATCTGGAAATTGAATAGGTGACCTGCGCCTGGAGGCAAATCAATTCTGACGAGGCTGAGAAGCTGCAAAACATTGCTTCCTTCATACTTGTAAGTTTGGCATTGGGTTAATTCAATAAAGTCAACCTGGATCTGCAGGCAAGGATCCAGGGGGGGCGCTTTAGGTGTGCAGGAGTGATGATCAAACCCTTGGAAGCCTTGTATCAATTACATTGCAAACACTAAGAACATATGGTAATAGCCAGAGCCCAGCCCCCACTAGTGGTAAAAGAACATAATTGCAATATATATATATATATATATATATATGCGTGTGTGTGTGGGCCACTACTTTATCATTTGGGCCGACTCATATTTGCTCTTGTTCCTAATCTTGCATATTGGCCCCTTCTCTTGCCCACAACTTCCAATCATCCTTATCTTGCGCCTGCCACTGAATCAAAATTTTTAATATTAAGTCTTTGTTTTCTCTGTTTTTTTTTGTTTTTTTTTACAAACGGCATCCTGTAATTCCCACAGTCAGAACTGCAGCTGTCCTATCTTGCCGCTTGCTATGCCCTGCATATTTAACAAAGCTTTAACAAAGGTCCCATTCTTAATCATTTCTCCTCTAATTTTCCCAGAGACAGCTTCAAAATAAAACTGCGTCAGAAAAAGGGAGTTCATACTTTATCATGCGTTCCAATGTAACTTTTAAATAACAGATAATATATAGGAGACAAGTAAGAACAATAATTAACATGGTATTAGAGAATAGAAAGATAAGCATAGGGAGGACACTGGGATAGAAGATATGAGAAAACTAAAAACTTCTGATTAACAACGCCAGCATTGAAACGCACAGCCATATTGAATGCACTACGTACTGACACACTTGACACGCAGTGGAATGCACCACCATTCCACAATTACATTTTTGTACTGTAACAATGAATTTGCTGCTATAAAATGTCTTAAAAATAGCCTGCATCATAAGGCACTAAATGATTTGTAAGGGACCCTTGGTTCTGGTATTTCTTTGCAAGTAGCAATCCTTTGTCAGATTACAGACAGTTTTAGCAAGGACCTTGGAGAATAAATTTAATCAGCAGAAACTCTGAGCAAAAAAAACTTCAACTTCTGTGAAACAGCCTATAAATGCCATTTGTCTTCATTCACCCAGGCTGGCTCAACCCCCTTTTTTTTTTTTTTCTCTTCTCTCTCTGGCTCGATCCCCTCCTCTCTCCTGTAATTATCTCTGCCGTTAACCCTTAACTGCCATCAAGTTCTAAACTTCAACACCAGTAAATGCATTCTCCAGTAATCAAATCAGTATTTTAACTTAACACTGTAAATTAATTTGTTGTATAGTAGTCTTGTGCAGCATCTGTAACCCAAAAATCTCTTCTTATTAGGGTTTAAAACAATTAAAAAATCCCTGGTACATGTGCTTGCAATTCACAGATAGCAGTTACATACATTACAATCCTTAATTAATAATGGGGACTTCCAGTTCCCCATTTTGTGCGCCTGAGCCACCATTACGAGGGCGGCTCCCTCCACTAACTTCTTCGCCCATGACGGAGGATCTAAAATGACTGCAATCCAAGCAGCTATGTTCTGATTCATCCCAGTCCTTCATCCACACAGAACTTCCGATTTGGAATGGATGAATCGGGGTTAGCAAGACTAGTGGTTCAACGTCGCATGTATAGTTCTGGATGGCAAGTACTGTGTTATGGAGTCCTTTGAGTTGGTTACTAAGAGACATTTCTCCTTGTATCTGCAACGACTCGGGAAAAGATGGAAGGGGCGGAGGTCTTGCATACATCATTTCATAAGGTGTCAGACCAGACTTTCGTGGACTACATCGGACATGTAGTAAGGCTAGTGGTAGGATGTCTGGCCATTTAGTCTTTGTTTCTTGGCACAGCTTAGCTATCTGATTTTTCAGAGTTCTGTTGGCTCGTTCAACAGCTCCGCTGCTTTGAGGTCTCCACGCACAGTGTAGATGCCATCTGACACCCAGAATTTGGCTTAGTTGTTGAGTGATTTTGCTGGTGAAAGCTGGTCCATTATCTGAATTTATTTGCCTTGGCAATCCGTACCGTGGTAAGATTTGATGAAGGAGCAAAAACACTACTTCTTTGGCAGTTTCAGTTCGTGTTGGTATGGCTTCGATCCACCCGGTATAAGTACAGATAGCCACCAGCATTGCTTTGTATCCTTTTGAGGGTGTCATGTGGGTAAAGTCGATTTGACAGACTTGGAATGGTGTGGTTCCTCGTAGGATGTGTCCGGGGGCAGGACCAGGTCCATTTCTGGGATTGTTTCTTGCACAAGTGATACATTGATTAGTTGCATGCTTGGTCAATGGAGTGATTCTGTTGATATAATAAGTTTTCCCCAATAGTTTCATTAAGGCATCTCGACCAAGATGGGTTTTGTTGTGGGCTTCCTTGACAATAGTCCAAGCTAATGCTTCAGGTATCCATACTCGATCATCTTGCGTAATCCACCATCCATTTTGCTGGTGGAATTGCTCACTTTGTGCCCAATCATTTTCTTCCATGGAATAGCAGGGATTTCAGTTGGGAATTGCAAAAGTGGGCACGTGGTAGCTGAGGTATGTGATAACTGTGTACGTGCTGCTTCTTTCGCTGTTTTGTCTGCCCATTGGTTTCCTTTGGCAATGGGATCTGATTTCCCTGTGTGGGCTTTACAATGCATGACGGCTACCTTTTTTGGTGCCCATACGGCATTTAACAGTTGGTGTATCTCGTGTGCATTAGTTAGTTGCTTCCCTTCAGCAGTCAGGAATCCTCGTTCTCTGTATAAGGCTCCATGCACTTGGATGGTAAGGAAAGCATATTTTGAGTCAGTGTAGATGTTTACAATTTTCCCTTCTGCTAACTGTAAGGCTCGAGTGAGAGCGATTAGCTCAGCCTTTTGTGCTGATGTCCCCGGGGGTAGAGGCTCAGCTTCGATGATGTCATCTTCAGAAACCACGGCATAACCAGCGACCCGAAGTCCATTTATAACCTGGCTGCTTCCATCAGTAAATAAAGTCCATGCTCCCTGCCAGGGCTGGTCACGTAGATCAGGTCGGCTGGAATGCACTGTAGCCATGATTTCCTCACATTTATGAGTAACTAGAGCGGGAGTTGGGAGTAAAGTTGCAGGATTCAAATTCTTGCTGTCTTGTATTTGAATTTCGGGAGTCTCACATAACAGAGCTTGATACTTTACAAGACGTGAATTAGTCATCCATTTTGGTCCATGGGTCTCTAGCAGTCCTTGAATGGTGTGGGGGGTGGTTACGTTCAGAGTTTGACCAAAAGTTAATTTGACTGCTTCTGGAATTAGTAAGCATGCAGCCGCAATGCTTCGAAGACAACCTGGCCATCCTTTCGCAACATTGTCCATTCCTTTTGACAGATATGCAACAGGTCGTTCCCACGAGCCTAGAGTTTGAGTCAATACCCCAATGGCCATTCCTTTCTTCTCATCAACGTATAGATGAAATGGTTTCATTACATCTGGCAATCCTAGGGCAGGGGGTTCAATCAAGGCGTCTTTCAGTTGATGTAAACTTGCTAGCTCGCGTCCTTCCCATTGAAAAGTTTGAGACTCTGATTCTTTACCCCGCAACTTGTCGTACAGGGGTTGGGCAATAACTGCATAGTTAGCAATCCACAGTCTACAGTATCCTGCAGCTCCAAGGAACGCTCGGAGCTCTTTCTTGCAAGTGGGTACAGGTTGACCTCGTATTGAACTAGTACGAGAGATTCCAAGACAACGAGTGCCTTCACGGATTTGGAAGCCCAAATATTCCACTTCCAATTCACAGATTTGCGCCTTCTTTTTACTTGCACGATATCCTTTAGAGTACAACGTCTTTAGCAAGTGGAGGGTGGCTACTGCACATTCGAGGTACGTCTCTCGAAACAACAGAAGGTCGTCCACATACTGTATCACTGGCCCATACATGACTTGGTACATCTTCAAGTCTTTTGCCAGTTGCTCACCAAACAGCGTAGGTGAGTGCTTGAACCCTTGAGGCAAGCGAGTCCATGTGTACTGCTGCTTTATTCCAGTGTGTGCATTTTCCCATGTGAAGGCAAAAATCTTCTGACATTCCTCCGCTATTGGAACGGAGAAGAAGGCATCCTTGAGGTCGATGACACTGTACCACTTTGACGCAGGAGAGACTTGAGCCAAGATTGAATAGGGATTTGGTACGAGGGCTACTAGATCTGCTACCTGATTATTCACCTTCCGTAAATCCTATACCGGTCGGTAATCAGTAGAACCAGGTTTCTTTACGGGTAACAAAGGGGTGTTCCAAGCAGATCGGATTCGCCGGAGAATGCCCAAATCATACAGTCTCTGCAGATGTATCTGGATTCCTTGTCTGGCCATATACGGAATGGGGTATTGAGGTTGATTAATCACCTGTGCATTCTGTTTCATTTCGATCCAAATAGGAGTCGCATTGACAGCTATTCCTCCGGGATTCTGCTCAGACCACACTTTAGGCACGCTATCCATTAGCTGTCTCCGTTGTTCGTTGAGAAGGGTGTTGTCTTCATATCGATGTTCAGTGATGTGCTCAATTATGGGGAGATGTAGTCTCCATTCCTCCTGGAGTGGACAAATGAGGGAAACTGGATTATCAGCGAAAGATGCCTTGATTTCACCAGTGGACTCGAATTGTAAATTAGCTCTCAATTTACAAAGAAGGTCTCTCCCTATGAGTGGTACTGGGCATCCCGGGACATAAAGGAATTGGTGGGATACTAATTGTCCTCCTACTCGGACCTGTCGTTTCTGGAGAAAAGGAGCAATTAGTGGCTTTCCAGAGGCCCCAACTATAGAGATGTTCTTCGAAGTGGGCGTGGTGATGGCGGTGGTCATTACAGATCTTTGCGCTCCCGTGTCTAGCAATCCTTTGAATGTTTCAGTCCCTACTTTTATTTCCACCAAGGGATCAAGGGGAAGGTTTCCCTTGTCTAGTCATGCTTCACTGTCTTCGCCGGAAGTTTCACCTACGGCCATCTGCCATTCCGCTTCCTTAGGTTTGGACGGAGTATATCCTTCCTGTTTTACTTGCACTTGCAGGGACTCCGGGCACTCAGATTTCCAATGTCCTTCTTGTCTACAGAATGCACATTGATTAGTTCCTAACGGCATTCTTCCACCTCTAAACGAACCTCCTCTATTTGCTCGTCCTCTTGGCGGCCCCCTAGAGGGCGCCCTGCCTCTTCCTCAGGGTCCAGGATGTCCTTGATAGTGCCTGGACGGATTCCCGAAATTAGTTTCTTCCAACGCTGCGGCTAACAGACTAACACTTTCTCTTAACTTTCTAGTTTCTTTCTTGTCCTTCTTGTCTCCATCCGGTTCTCGGTTTACAAAGACTTTATCGGCCATGGCTTTTAATTGGCTGATAGTCATTCCCTCGAATCCTTCCTGTTTCTGCAACTTCCGGCGAATATCTGGACAGGATTGTCCGACGAAGCTCATCACTATGATGGATTGATTTTTGGAGTCTTCTGGATCAAATGGACTGTATTGCCGGTATGCGTCCATCAACCGCTCCAAAAGGTTTCCGGGGGACTCATCTCTCCCTTGCACCACGTCCTGGATTATTCCCATGTTCACAACTTTCTTCTTCCCTTTCTTTAAGGCTTCAAGAAACGCAGTCTGATAAGCAGCAATGCGCTCACGACCGGCTGCGGTCTGGAAGTCCCAGTTGGGGTCGGCGACTGGGGCTTGTGCTCTCACCGCTTCATCAGGATTACCATCCGCCCCAGCTCCTAATCGAGCTGCCTCTTCCAGATTTAATTGTATTTGCCGACGTTCTTCAGTGGTGAAAAGAATGGAGGCTAGGTGCCGAATGTCAGCCCAGTTGGGGTTATGGGCTGCAAAAATTCCTCGCAAAAAATCTATCATCTGATCAGGTTTATCAGCGTAAGAAGGGCCAAGTTGTTTCCAGTTAAAGAGATCGCTGGATGTAAAAGGTATGTAGGTAAATAACTTTATTGTTTGTGTAGCGCGATATTCGTTTTCTTCAGTGGGAACCACGGGAACTACAGTGGTTGTTTCTCTGATTGGTAATTGCAAACTTGCGGCTTGGGTTTTACTGCGAGTGCCGTCTGCCACGGACGACTCGCTGCCGTCTTCAACTTTTGCTGCCGCCGCTTCAAGCCGTACTTCGGGAGTCGGCGCTATTCTAGAATCAGCTTGTGCATTGGCGGGGGCTGAGGGACCAGGCGGCACGGGATATAATTGAGGACAACTAGGGGCATATGGTGGCGGCAAAAGATGTTCTGCATCAGATAGTACTGCGGGCGGCAGGGGTTTAACTTTTTTTTCTTGAGTCTGTGAATTCCCTTGCACTACAAACATGGCCGCCGCAGATGACGCCTGATCTTTGATTCCCATTATGGCCGCCTGTCCCTTTCTCTTCCGGTTTGGGGACTTCCGGTCACCCATTTTGTGCACTTGAGCCACCATTACGAGGGCGGCTCCCTCCACTAACTTCTTTGCCCATGACGGAGGATTCTCAATGACTGCAATCCAAGCAGTTATGTACGGTATATCCTCAGGGCAACCCGGATTCCCTTCTTTCAAGGCTATATTCAGGACCCTTGTGGCCGTTTGGAAATCGAAAGTTCCTGCCGGAGGCCAATTTACACACAAACTGGGCCACCTATGGGTACATCGCTGAATCATTCCGGGTTTCGTACATCTTCGTCTGTCGAACACTTTACTATAGTGCTTCGTCATGACTTTTAGCGGAGTTGAATAGCCCCCTCCCATTAGGATAGAACCACAGACAAAGGAGGGAAGGGAAGACGGATAGGTAAGGGGTCCGTATCCGTCAGACACAAAAGGGTCACAATCGCCTCGACTAGAACGCGGTCTCCCGGTCTAGAACTGCGAGGCCATTCACTCTCTTTCACACAACAAGAAACCTATTCCCACTATTATATACTTCACTTATAATTTTTCTCTTATGCGCGTGGTCTTCGGAACCGAATTCCTACTGAAACACTGCGTGGGGTGTGATCAAAGCCCCCTCGGTCCGCTCGGGGATGGACCGGTTATTTCCTTATCTAATCTCCACTCCTTCCACTATTCCCATAATACTCGCCTGCAGGGGTCTTCCGATCATCACGAAAGCCTTCTTCCCGGATCACCAGCCCAGAGGTCTCAGAAGAATTTCTGTGGAACGGTCCCCTCAGAAACCTGATCGCTGAACTCAGCGGTGGCCACTCACCAGGTACGTCTGGGGGATCGCTCCGCCACCAAACTACCGGACCCGCTGGGGGGCTAAAATAGCGTCCCCGGTACCTCCTGGCTGGCTCGCCAAATGTAACCGTCTCTTTTTTAGTCAGTAAGGAGGCCCAGACAACTGATCCGTAAAGATAGACTTTTATTGCCAGCAAGATGCAGCTAAGACAAAGGCTCAGTACAACTGCATGCCACGCCCCCTCAGGAGCAAACTTTTATGCACTTTACAACTCTTATCTTTCACACATGCGTTCTGGTTTTTGCTGAACAAACAATTTACAAACTGCTGAACAAGCATTAGCTAGCGTGGTCCTCTAGTAGGTGTAGCTTATGATCAGACTATTGTTTCGTCATTTAATTGACGTGTTAGACATTTTACAGCGACGTTCGTATTAATACAATACAAATTATTATTCCAAAATGGAGTTACGTTACACTAAATGTTAGTGCGTAACTGCGTCACTACGCATTATGTGCCGTTTGCGTTGCAAATATTAGTACAGTAAAAATGGCTGTGCGTTTCACTGCTGGCAGGGTTAGACGAGAGGTTCAGTCTTCGGAGGTCCATGAAATTGAACTCCTTCAATAAGGCAAACAATATCCTCTATACTCTGTCAACTGTAATTTCAGTGGTGTTGTCTGCATCATCACCTGTCCTTTACCTATGATTTATGTTGGTAAAACCATTAGGAAAATTCAAACAAGAATCTTTCCTAGCGTGTAGCAGATGGACTCAGGACCAATGGGTATAGTGTACTCCTGATAGCAGCGGGCATACCAGCAATTTTCGCTTCAAGTATTGCCACACCAGGTCACTCTTAATCATAGGTCCAAGTCCTTTTTTATTCAACTCAAAAGTATATTTTTGTATTTTTTCGGTTTTATTCTGGACTTTGAGAAAAAAAAAAATTGCCTTCTGAATGAATCAGCCTTATGAAGTGCGGTAGAGCCTCTGAACGACGCATAAGGAAGGTATCATTCCACCACTATTTTAGAATAAAACCGAAAAAATACAAAAATATACTTTTGAGTTGAATAAAAAAGGACTTGGACCTATGATTAAGAGTGACCTGGTGTGGCAATACTTGAAGCGAAAATTGCTGGTATGCCCGCGGGTGTTATGATGGTCCTTAGTAAAAAGTAATATTGATAAAGTTTTGCACATTGCACATTGAAGAAAAAACTGGAATTTCACAACGACTCATAGTGAGGTTTTATACTCGTTGCGTATTAAGATTAACTGTCATTATTTTGTGTAGACTTCAATTACCCCAATATTGACTGGGTAAATGTATCATCGGTACATGCTAGAGATATAAAGTTCCTGGATGGAATAAATGACATTTTTATGGAGCAATTGGTTCAGGAACCGGCAAGAGAGGGAGCAATTTTAGATCTAATTCTCAGTGGAGCACAGGATTTGGTGAGAGAGGTAATGGTGGTAGGGCCGCTTGGCAATAGTGATCATAATATGATCAAATTTGAATTAATGACTGGAAGGGGGACAGTAAGAAAATCCACGGCTCTCGTGCTAAACTTTCAAAAGGGAAACGTTGATGAAATGAGAAAAATTGTTAGAATAAAAACTGAAAGGAGCACCTAAAAAGATAAAATGTGTGCAAGAGGCGTGGTCATTGTTAGAAAATACCATCCTAGTGAAGGAGTCTGAAGGCTTCAACCTGACAAAGGACTTCATGTACCAGAATTCCATGCTTCATGACGGGTTTACTTACAGTCTGCAATACAGCTGTAATTAGGACATTGAGAAACTCTCTGTCAGCACATTGCACATTTTCATTTTTTTGGCTTCGCTGTTCTTATTCTCTGATAAGCTTTCACTGCTGTAACCTAGAATAGAACAATGGATGTATTATGTGAAGGGCTGTATTACTGCAGACTCGCGAATTCCTTTCCAGAACTGCAAGTCCCAGCAGCCTCTCCTGCAGAACATGGGAGAAGTTTCACGAAAGTTCCAGGGTGTCTAGGGAGGGGGTCAGTAGCCCCTTCAGCCAGAATATGCTTGCCCAGCAATGCTTAGAACGCATGTGTAAAAGATAAGAACTGTAAAGTGCATAAGAGTCTGCTCCTAAGGGGGCGTGGCATGCAGTTGTACTGAGCCTTTGTCTTAGCTGCATCTTGCTGGCAATAAAAGTCTATCTTTACGGATCAGTTGTCTGGACCTCCTTACTGACTAAAAAGAGACGGTTACATTTGGCGAGCTCAGCCAGGAGGTACCGGGGACGCTATTTTAGCCCCCCAGTTGGTCCGGGAGATTTTGTGGCGGAGTGATCCCCCAGACTTGCCTGGTGAGTGGCCACCTCTGAGTTCAGTGATCAGGTATCTGAGGGGGTCATTCCACGGAGATCCTCTGAGACCTTTGGGCTGGTGATCCGGGAAGAAGGCTTTCATGACGATCGGAAGAACCCTGCAGGCGAGTATTATGGGAACAGTGAAATAAGTGAAGAATAGATAAAAGAGTAACAAGTAACCGGTCCATCCCTGGCGGACCGAGGGGGCCTTGATCACACCCCACGCAGTGTGTTAGTAGGAATTACGTTCCGAAGACCACGCGCATGAAAAGGAGAAAAATACAAGTGAAGCTTCTGATAGTGGGAATAGGTTTCTTGTTGTGTGAAAGAGAGTGAATGGCCTCGCAGTTCTAGGCCGGGCTGACCGCGTCCTAGTCGGGGCGATTGTGACCCTTTTGTGTCTGACGGATACGGACCCCTTACCTATCCGTCTTCCCTTCCCTCCTTTGTCTGTGACTCTATCCTAATGGGAGGGGGCGGTTCTACTCCATTAAAAATCATGACGGAGCACTATAGCGAAGTGTTCGATAGACATAAATGTACTAAACCCGGAATGATTCAACGATGTACCCATAGGTGGCCCAGTTTATGTGTAAATTGGCCTCCGGCAGGAACTTTCAATTTCCAAACGGCCACAAGGGTCCAGAATATAGTTATACGAGAAGGGAATCCGGGTTGCCCTGAGGATATACCGTACATAACCGCTTGGATTGCAGTTATTGAAAATCCTCCGTCGTGGGCAAAGAAGCTAGTAGAGGGAGCCGCCCTCGTAATGGTAACTCAAGTACGCAAATTGGGGAACCGGAAGTCCCCAGTGTCTGTCTGTCTGTAAGGTACTTGTAAAAAAAAAAAAAAAAATAAATAAATTCTACTGTGGTAGATCGGTTAGACAAATTTCTTTTTGTGATCAGAATGCATTATTTCTTTTGATCTACTCTGGTGATGCAGACTATTTTTACTTAAGGAAAACTTATTAAAAGTGATTGTGAATTATTTATCTGTATATGTGTGCTGAACAGCGGCAGTTAGCTGCTGCGGGCAGAGACTGCTTCTCAGCGGGACAGTTTAACCCCTACAACATTTCTCTGGTACGTTTGGGTTTTCAAATTATTAATTAAGGATTGTAATTTATGTAACTGCTATCTGTGAATTGCAAGCACATGTACCAGGGATTTTTAATTGTTTTAAACCCTAATAAGAAGAGATTTTGGTTTACAGATGCTGCACAAGACTACTATACAACAAATTAATTTACAGTGTTAAGTTAAAATACTGATTTGATTACTGGAGAATGCATTTACTGGTGTTGAAGTTTAGAACTTGATGGCAGTTAAGGGTTAACGGCAGAGATAATTACAGGAGAGAGGAGGGGATCGAGCCAGAGAGAGAAGAGAAAGGAAAAAAAAAAAAAAGGAGAGGTTGAGTCCGCATGGGTGAATGAAGAGAATGTGTTTTGTTTTTTTTCCAGAAAAGACAAACAGAAAGAAAAATTGTTTCGTTTGTTTTAACAGAACATTATTGAAAGTTAGTTGATGGTGTGCGTATGTGAATAAAGATAGAATTGTGGTATGTTAATTACACGAAAGGAAGATTCCTTGGCATTTATAGGCTGTTTCACAGAAGTTTTTTTGTAGCTCAGAGTTTCTGCTGATTAAATTTATTCTCCAAGGTCCTTGCTAAAACTGTCTGTAATCTGACAAAGGATTGCTACTTGCAAAGAAATACCAGAACCAAGGGTCCCTTACAAATCATTTAGTGCCTTATGATGCGGGCTATTTTTAAGACATTTTATAGCAGCAAATTCATTGCGCCTTCACTCGATACATCCACAGGTTAGTCAATTATTCTCTACTTGTCTCCTATATATTATCTGTTATTTAAAAGTTACATTGGAACGCATGATAAAGTATGAACTCTCTTTTGCTGACGCAGTTTATTTTGAAGCTGTCTCTGGGAAATTTAGAGAAATGATTAAAAATGGGTTCTTTGTTAAAGTTTTTCTTGTTGCTTCTTTGGCTAGCAGTAGTTAAATATGCAGAGCTACTCCCTGTTTTAAGGAACTGGCAAGATAAGACAGCCAAGCATGTGCAGCGCTGACTGTGGGAATTACAGGATGCCGTTTGTAAAAAAAAAAAACGGAGAAAACAAAGACTTAATATTAAAAATTTTGATTCAGTGGCAGGCGCAAGATAAGGATTATTGGAAGTTGTGGGCAAGAGAAGGGGCCACTATGCAAGATTAGGAACAAGAGCAAATATGAGTCGGCCCAAATGATAAAGTAGTAGCACACACACACACACACATATATATATATATATTGCAATTATGTTCTTTTACCACTGGTGGGGGCTGGGCTCTGGCTATTACCATATGTTCTTAGTGTTTGCAATGTAATTGGTACAAGGCTTCCAAGGGTTTGATCATCACTCCTGCACACCTAAAGCCTGCAGATCCAGGTTGACTTTATTGAATTAACCCAATGCCAAACTTACAAGTATGAAGGAAGCAATGTTTTGCAGCTTCTCAGCCTCGTCAGAACTGATTTGCCTCCAGGCGCAGGTCACCTATTCAATTTCCAGATGGACTGTGATCTTTTCATCGTATTTTGAGGTGTATTGGAACAGGGATCAGGAAGAGAAGAAAAGGGCCCGTCCCTGCAACCAGGAACTTAATAATAGACCCGACATCCGAAAGAACCTGCAGAAGGCCGAGGGCTTTGAGGGCATGAGCCTCAGCCAGTTAAAAGCTATAGCAGACCAAGTATGTGGAAATAGAGAAGTGGAAGAGAAAAGAGAGAAGCAAGTAGAGACATGAAGGAGAAAGTGACTGTTAGCCGCCGCTCCCGAGGACACTCGGACGGGAAGGAGCCAAGACAATGGCAGACCGCGAAGAGGAGGGGGAACAAGACCCCCCTTTGGAAAGAATCAGTGTGCGTACTGCAAAAATGAAGGCCATTGGAAGAGAGACTGTGAAGAATGGCAAAAGAAATACGGGAGCCCTGCAGTGAATACTAACAACAAAAATGGACCTGCACCGACACAAAGGGGCCGAGGAGGAAGGAGATCGGACAACCCCCACTGGCAGATGGCGGGGGAGGCGACAAGGAGCATACAGCCTGAAGAGACCGGGAGGGAAGAATCCCCACTGACCCTCTGGTGGAGATCCACGAGGTAACACAACAAAATCAGGGGCCTGCTGGACTCAGAGGCCAACGATCTGTCATGACTGCACCAATCGGCCCCCCGACGAAAGAGACTGTTTCTATAGTGGGTGCCTCAGGTCAGGTACTCACTGCCCCTCTGCAGAAAGAATGAACTATACAAGTAGGCGGGACCTGCTGTGTAAGCCTCAGACCACATTGAGATTTCAACCAACAGGGGAAGTTAAAGCCTCCTTTGGGGACTATCCAGTGATACTCATCTGTCCCCTCCAAGAAGAATGGAGACTACATCTTCCCATAGTCGAACGAACTATCGAACATCGATATGAAAACAACACCCCTCTCAACGAACAACGAAGGCAGCTAATAGATAGCGTGCCTAAAGTATGGTCCGAACAGAATCCAGGGGGAATAGCCATCGATGCTACCCCTGTTTGGATCGAAATGAAGCAGAATGCACAGGTGATCAATCAACCTCAATACCCCATTCCATATATGGCCAGAGAAGGAATTGAGATACACCTGCAGAGACTATATGATTTGGGAATTCTCAGGCGAATCCGATCTGCTTGGAACACCCCTCTGCTGCCCGTAAAGACAAGATTTACGGAAAGTGAACAATCAAGTAGCAGATCTAGTAGCCCTCGTACCAAATGCATACTCAATCTTGGCTCAAGTTTCCCCTACATCCAAGTGGTACAGTGTCATTGACCTCAAAGATGCTTTCTTCTCCGTTCCAGTAGCAGAAGAATGCCAGAAGATCTTTGCCTTCACATGGGAAAATGCACGAACTGGAATCAAGCAGCAGTACACATGGACTCGCTTACCGCAAGGGTTTAAGCACTCACCCACGATGTTCGGGGAGCAACTGGCAAAAGACTTGAAGATGTACCAAGTCATGTATGGGCCAGTAATACAGTATGTGGATGACCTTCTGTTGTTTCGTGAAACGTATCACGAATGTGCAGTAGCCACTCTCCACCTGTTAAAGACGTTGTACTCAAAAGGATACCGTGCAAGTAAAAAGAAGGCGCAAATTTGTGAATTGGAAGTAGAATACTTGGGATTCCAAATCCGGGAAGGTACCCGCTGTCTTGGAATATCCCGTACCAGTTCCATACGAGGTCAACCTGTACCCACTTGCAAGAAAGAGCTCCGAGCGTTCCTTGGAGCTGCAGGATACTGTAGACTGTGGATTGCTAACTATGCAGTTATTGCCCAACCCCTGTACGACAAGTTACGAGGAAAAGAATCGGAATCTCATCCCTTCCAGTGGGAAGGACATGAACTAGCAAATCTACATCAACTGAAAGACGCCTTGATCTCACCCCCTGCTCTAGGGTTGCCAGATGTAATGAAACCATTTCATCTATACGTCGATGAAAAGAAAAGAATGGCCATTGGGGTATTGACTCAACCTTTTGAATCATAGGAACGACCTGTTGCATATCTGTCAAAAGGAATGGACAATGTTGCAAAAGGATGGCCTGGTTGCCTTCAAAGCATTGCTGCGGCATGCTTACTAATACCCGAAGCGGTTAAGCTAACATTTGGACAGACTTTACAAGTAACAACTCCTCATACTATTCAAGGACTACCAGAGACTCATGGACCAAAGTGGATGACCAACTCACGTCTTGTAAAATACCAAGCCTTACTGTGTGAAACACTTGAAATTCAAATACAAGACAGTAAAAACTTGAACCCGGCCACTCTTATGCCGGCACCTGAACCAGTTGCCCATGACTGTGAAGAAGACATGACTACAATACATTCTAGTAGACCAGACCTGAGGGATCAACCCTGGCAGGGAGCATGGACTTTATTCACTGATGGAAGTAGCCAGGTTATGAATGGAATTCGGGTCGCTGGTTATGCCGTAGTTTCTGAGGATGACATCATTGAGGCTCAACCTCTTCCCCCAGGAACGTCTGCACAAAAAGCTTAACTAATTGCCCTTACTCGAGCTCTGCAGTTGGCAGAAGTAAAACTGTAAATATCTATACAGACTCTAGATATGCCTTTCTTACAATTCAAGTGCATGGAGCATGATAGAGGGAAAACAATTGAACAATGCATCAGAAGTACGTAAATTACTAGACGCAGTTTGGCTACCTCGCAAGGTGGCTGTAATGCATTGCAAAGCACACACCAGGAAATCAAACCCTATTGTCAAGGAAATCAGAGAGCAGATGAAGCAGCAAAAAGGGGCAACTCGGGAACCCTTCCAAGCAGTAATAATTGCATCGAATCATCAAGCTTCAGGCAGTCCTGGAGCTCATCACCAACGACTGCTCTCGCTCTTAAACTCTGGGCAAAAGAAAATACCAAAATTATGACTGCAGTGTACCAGAATAGATTGGTTTTAGATTACCCTCTGGCCCAGGAAGGAGGGTTTGTGGAACATTTAACCTCTCCAATTGTTGTTTACAGGTAGATGACCAAAACAAGGTTATCCAAGACATCACTGATCGCATGGACAAGATGGCACATGTCCCTGTCCAGCGGTGGAATAGTGCTTGGGACTAGACCAATGGATTCCATGGTTGGTTTTCCATGATCAGTGGATTTAAGAGCTTGTTTGTTATCCTAGCCAGTTTAATTCTGTTTTGTCTTTTAGGACCCTGAATTATTCCTTTCCTGCTTAAATCGCCTTCGTCGAGTGATGAAGGACATTGCTGAACGCAAAACAGCCACGCAGCTTCTGTCACTGTACATGTATTCCTCTGAGCCTATAGAACCTGTTTAACCATCCTCATGTTTTATCCTGGGCCATCTTCCCATACATGACAAGTTCGGGCTACAAAGGGGGGTGGAGCCATTAGGGCCCATCCGTCTCAAACCCGTGAAGAAACCATCGGACTGTTTGGGAAATTAGGGCCCCCTGAGAACTCAAATTGCTAATTTTTCTTGTTTCTGTTTCTTTCAGCTCCACAGTTGCGTTGTGATGGTGTGATACTTTTCATAGAGAATGATAAGTATCAAATGGGGGAATGAAGGAGTCTGAAGGCTTCAACCTGACAAAGGACTTCATGTACCAGAATTCCATGCTTCATGACGGGTTTACTTACAGTCTGCAATACAGCTGTAATTAGGACATTGAGAAACTCTCTGTCAGCACATTGCACATTTTCATTTTTTTGGCTTCGCTGTTCTTATTCTCTGATAAGCTTTCACTGCTGTAACCTAGAATAGAACAATGGATGTATTATGTGAAGGGCTGTATTACTGCAGACTCGCGAATTCCTTTCCAGAACTGCAAGTCCCAGCAGCCTCTCCTGCAGAACATGGGAGAAGTTTCACGAAAGTTCCAGGGTGTCTAGGGAGGGGGTCAGTAGCCCCTTCAGCCGGAATATGCTTGCCCAGCAATGCTTAGAACGCATGTGTAAAAGATAAGAACTGTAAAGTGCATAAGAGTCTGCTCCTAAGGGGGCGTGGTATGCAGTTGTACTGAGCCTTTGTCTTAGCTGCATCTTGCTGGCAATAAAAGTCTATCTTTACGGATCAGTTGTCTGGACCTCCTTACTGACTAAAAAGAGACGGTTACACTAGCATCTATCTACAGCAGTTCAATAAAGCTTTCCATCTCCAGTGTCTGCTCTCTATGATCAGCCTATCACTGTGGTTCTCCACGGGGCCCCTCCTTATGGGAGGAGTCATCTCCACAGTGACCAAGGGTCCACAAATGCCTCAAAAACAACAGTAGGATTAAATGGACAATTTTCTCAGTGGAAGGAAGTAGACAGTGGAGTGCCTCAAGGATCTGTATTGGGACCCTTACTTTTCAATATATTTATAAATGATCTGGAAAGAAATACGATGAGTGAGGTAATCAAATTTGCAGATGATACAAAATTGTTCAGAGTAGTTAAATCACGGAGGAGAAGGAAGTGAAAGGAGTGGCAAGAGAACTGCTCGGTGTACAGGGGGGTAAGGTTTTGATATACCTGGCCCCGAAGGAGCTTCCGAAGCCACACCCTCCCGAGTGACGTGAGGACCGGTGGGGTTCTTTAAAGCTGATTAGACTGTGGGGCATCACGACTTGGCTCCGACTTTGCTCTGGACTTTGATCTGGATTTGAATCTTCTTACTCCTCCACAGAAGGGTCAAAAATTATTCCAAAAGGAGGATTCGTGATGGTAAGCCCTCAATCTATATACTTTTAATAATATGCCTCATACGAAGCGGAAGGGGCGACTGAGGCCTGAGTCCACTGCCTCTGCCCCAAACACCCCTTCTCAAACGAGAATTGAGGATTTTTTCATCCCGGCTGCAGCCTCAACACCTGGAGAGAAGTCTACAGAGGGACTGGGCATGGAACAAAGCCTGTCCTTCATGGACAACCAAACATCTCTGACCCCAGGTGCACCTGTAATCCCCCCACATCCAAACCTAGGAAATTCACAAGAGCTCATTCAGGACCCATTGCTACAAGTTCAAGGGATCATGGACGCAGAGGGAGGTCTTGAGGAAAGTACAAGGGACTCATTGAAGGGTTAATGTTGTTGAGGTGATTAATGAAATTGTGAATGAGAAAGTGGTATTAAATGAATATTCAACAATTGGAAAATTTAATAAGATAAAGGAACAGGATGGGGGAGATGATCCGGCAGGGGAAATACAAATGATTTCCGAAGCCTGCCGAGCAGGGGTGGTAAATGCTGGCATAAAATTACCCAAATTAGATAAACCTAATATAATCACTTTGGAGTCAATATGGAAAACAATAACAACACTGGAGAAATCAATTACTTTATTAGCTAGATCAATGAATAATTCACAAGATATGATACAATCGATAGAGCGAAAGGTAAATATATATGAGAAACAAATTAAGGATATTACAGATAATATCAGCTCAAGAGGTGCAGACCACATTGATTCAGTCAGAACTTATGTTAAGAAGGAGATTAGAAAATATGGAGAATCTGATCTGAATCTGACCCCGTGTCTCTGCACTTACAGATCCAGTTCTGGTTACAAGTTCCCAGCTGTATCCTGTGGATTATGTGATGCAGGGAGTGTACATCCCTGCCTGGTCTGAATCTGACCTCTTGTCTCTGCGCTTACAGATCCAGTTCTGGGTTACAAGTTCCCAGCTCTATCCTGTGGATTATGTGATGCAGGGAGTGTACATCCCCGCATGGTCTGAATCTGACCCCGTGTCTCTGCACTTACAGATCCTGTTCTGGGTTACAAGTTCCCAGCTCTATCCTGTGGATTATGTGATGCAGGGAGTGTACATCCCCGCATGGTCTGAATCTGACCCTGTGTCTCTGCGCTTACAGATCCAGTTCTGGGTTACAAGTTCCCAGCTCTATCCTGCGGATTATGTGATGCAGGAAGTGTACATCCCTGCCTGGTCTGTCTCTCTATATTATATCACACAGCATGGGGTTAGCAGCAGCCTCCACATAGGAACTGAAGTTCATTTCAGGCTCCCTTGAGCTCTCCCGTGATTGATGCAGGAGTTATCCGGCTTTTGACTGGTCGCATGCTAGACAGAAAGAGAAGCAGCAACTCTTGTATTGTATTCAGGGAGAAAACTCTTCTGCACCGCGCAGAACAAACAGCGTAAGGAGCTTTCATTCTGAAGAGATGTTAGGGAACGAAAATGAGGCATAAATCCATACAGCAAGGAAGGGGAAATGATAATGCAGGCTACTGCTGGGGATTTGCAAGCTGCCCCCAGGATAAGGATGACCGACTTCTGCGAGGGATTTACTGCAGTTCCTTCCCTTCCTGGAGCACTGGGCTTCATCTGAACAGCATCAGTGCACACTGCAATAAACAAGAATCTATATTCACTCCAGGCTTCCTTTAAATTTAATGCAGGAACCTTTGTGAGGCACCTAAAGCTCTCCAACCTCCGAGAGTCCTGGAGACCACATACTGTACAGAGAAGCTAATAATAGTGTAATTTGGCATGGAGGGACAGGATCCCGGCACTGCTTCGTGTTTTGGACAAATCTCAGACCAGCTCGCTCCTGTTTCCACATTGTAGATTGTACCTGGGCATGCTGGGATTTGAAGTCCCTTGTACTGCCATAGAGCCATGCAGGGCTTTTGTGAACCGTGGCTGACGCTTGCCAACAGAAGTTCTCATGGAGTAAGGATCCACTGCTTTTTATGTGCAAAACTTTAGAAAATTTACCTGCAAGTGAACTCCCACAGCAGTGATCGTCAGTGTGAAATGGCAGAGACACAGTCCCTATCAGAAGACAGGCATGAAAGAGCGTCACCTCCCCTCCTTCCTAACAGCTCTCTCTTCTCTCTGCCTCTTTTTTTTAAGTCCCTAGTCCCCACTATCGATAGTACTTCCATTCCTTCATCTCTAGGCTCTCTCTCCTTCCTCACCATCCCTCTCTGCTCTGTATCCCACTCTCCCCTCACTCACTCCTTTCTATGCCTCCCAGCCTCACTCCCTCTGGGCTCCTCCATTCCTGCATCTCTGTACTCTCTCCCCCTCTGCTCTCCATCCCTCTCTCTGCTCTGTATCCCACTCTCCCCTCACTCACTACTTTCTATGCCTCCCAGCCTCACTCCCTCTGGGCTCCTCCATTCCTGCATCTCTGGGCTCTTTCCCTGCTCTGTATCCCACTCTCTCCCTACTTGCTATGCCTCACAGCCTCTCTCTTTCTCTGGGTCCATGCAGCCTGTGGATCCCTCTCTCCCCACTCTCAATGCTTTTCTCTTTCTCTATGTTTCCTTCTCACTTGCCAGGGTGTGTGGCTCCTGAGTTTTTGTACTTTGCAGTCTCTAAGCTGGAAATTGCCATCTCCAGATCTGTCTCTCTCCCTTCCAATCCTATTTTTCCGGAACCACTCTGCTTATCTCTGTCTCAGCCCTCCATCCTCCCCTGTCTCTTTACCTCATCCCCCCTTACTCTCAGCCATATGTCTCACCTATTCCTCCATGTGCTCTGTCCCAGATCAGGGAGGCAAGAGACAGGACAGAAGTCAGACACCTTATAAAGAATCTTGGAGAAGGCAGCAGCCTGGTTACTGCACTCTCACCATGTCACTGAGACCCCTCCTCACATTCACAGCTCTAACCTCATCACTGTCACTCTCACTGTGTCACTGAGACCGTTCCTCACACTCACAACTCTGATCCCATCTCTGTTACTTTCACTGTGTCACTGAGACCCCTCCTCACATTCACAGCTCTAACCTCATCACTGTCACTCTCACTGTGTCACTGAGACCGTTCCTCACACTCACAACTCTGATCCCATCTCTGTTACTTTCACTGTGTCACTGAGACCCCTCCTCACATTCACGCTCTAACCTCATCTCTGTCACACTTACCTTGTCACTAAGATCCCTCCTCACATTCACAGGCTCTGATCCGATCTCTGTCCCTCTCACTGTGTCACTGAGACCCCTCCTCACACGCACAACTCTAATCCAATCTCTGTCACTCTCACCGTGTCACTGAGACCCATTCTCACATTCACAGGCTCTAAATCCATCTCTGTCATTCTCACTGTCACTGAGACCCCTCATCACATTCACAGTATCTGATCTCATCTCTGTCACTCTTACCCTCTCACTGAGACCCCTCCTCTTATTCACAGGCTATAATCCAATCTCTGTCACTCTCACCGTGTCACTGAGACCCCTCTTCACCTTCACAGGCTCTAATCTCATCTCTGTCACTCTCACCGTCCCCGAGACCCATCCTCACATTCAGAGGCTCTGATTGTATCTCTGGGCCACTGATACTTACACTATTTTCTTTTCAAGTCTACTAAATCATTTTTAAATTGTGATTTTGTAATTGCTCTTCAGTGGCTCACCACATAGAGCAGAACAGCTCTGGAAAAGTATTGCTTTCTGGAACACAGGTTTGAGACCACCTCCAGGGAAAAGCAATTTAAATTAATAAATAATTTTTCACCAAACTGACACCCATACAGGTGGAGGAGCAGACTATTTAAAAAGGAACCCAGAAAGAAGATTTAAAAGATCCCTAGACTGGAGAAGAGCGGTGGTGATCTCACTTCACAAGAGCGGAAACAGAGACTGGTTAGCCTCACCTCAGTGGTGGGAAAAGTAATGGAGTCGCTGTTAAAAGAAGGAATAGTGAGCTATCTACAGTCAGAAGAATTGCTGGACCAGAGACAGCATGGATTCACCAGGGGAAGATCCTGTCAGACACATCTGATAGAATTTTTTGACTGGGTAGTCAAAGAATTGGATCAAGGAAGAGCGCTCGATGTCATCTACTTGGACTTCAGTAAAGCTTTTGATACGGTTCCGCACAGGAGACTGGTGAATAAAATAAGAAGCTTAGGAGTGAGTGCCAAGGTGGTGACCTGGATTGCAAACTGGTTGACGGACAGATGACAATGTGTGATGGTAAATGGAACTTACTCTGGAGAGAGCGGTGTTGAGCGGAGTGCCGCAAGGGTCGGTGTTGGGACCGGTCCTGTTCAATATCTTTGTGAGTGACATTGCGGACGGGATAGAAGGTAAGGTTTGTCTTTTTGCGGATGACACTAAAATATGCAACAGAGTGGACACTCCGGAAGGAGTGGAGAGAATGAGACAGGATTTAAGGAAACTGGAAGAGTGGTCGAAGATATGGCAGCTGAGATTCAATGCCAAGAAGTGCAGAGTCATGCATATGGGATGTGGAAATCCGGAAGAACTGTATTCGATGGGGGGAGAAGGGCTGATGTGCACTGGGCAGGAGAGAGATCTTGGGGTGATAGTGTCTAATGATCTGAAGTCGGCGAAACAATGTGATAAGGCGATAGCTAAAGCCAGAAGAATGCTGGGCTGCATAGAGAGAGGAATATTGAGTAAGAAAAAGGAAGTGATTACTGATTATCCCATTGTACAGGTCCTTGGTGAGGCCTCACCTGGAGTACTGTGTTCAGTTCTGGAGACCGTATCTCCGAAGGGACAGAGACAGGATGGAGGCGGTCCAGAGAAGGGTGACCAAAAAGGTGGAGGGTCTTCATCGAATGACTTATGAGGAGAAATTGAAGAATCTAAATATGTACACCCTGGAGGAAAGGAGGAGTAGGGGTGATATGATACAGACTTTCAGATACTTGAAAGGTTTTAATGATCCAAAGACGTCAAACCTTTTCCATTGCAAAAAAATCAGAAGAACCAGGGGTCACGATTTAAAACTCCCGGGAGGAAGACTCAGAACCAATGTCAGGAAGTATTTCTTCATGGAGAGGGTGGTGGATGCATGGAACGCCCTTCCAGAGAAAGTGGTGAAGACCAAAACGGTGAAGGATTTCAAAGGGGCGTGGGATAAATACTGTGGATCCATAAAATCTAGAGGATGTGAATGAAGAGAAGAGGCATGGGGGTGGCTTGAGGGAATGATGGCTACTACCTGGAGATGAATATCCTTATTCATTAATGCGACTCCAACACTGATCTAGGAAGAGGAAATGACTCCAACATTGATCTAGCAAGAGGAAATGTGGAAAAAAAAGAATTTGCAACCACATAAAAGCAGGGGAGTAGCTGGCTTGTTACGGCGGTTACTACCCCAAACCAAAAAATACCTGATACTTCACTTTCAATGCAAATCCAGCATAACTCTCTGCTTCAACGACAGGGGAGGAAATTTGACAATTCACACATATCCAGCATAGCTCTCTGCTTCAACAGCAGGGGAGGAAATTTTGACAATTCACACATATCCAGCATAGCCCTCTGCTTCAACAGCAGGGGAGCAAGTCTGATATTTCACTTCAATGCAAAGCCAGCATAGCTCTCTGCTTCAACAGCAGGGGAGGAAGTTTGACACTTCACGCATATCCAGCATAATCCTCTGCTTCAACGGCAGGGGAGCAAGACTGATACTTCACTTTCAATACATAGCCAGCATGGCTCTCTGCTTCAAGGACAGGGGAGAATGAAGAAAGGTTGATCTATATTCAGGCAACAATCAACAAGGACTGAATTACACAGTCTGAATAAACAGATAAGAATGGGTGTAGCTTGCTTATTGCGGTGGTTAATACCCCTAACTAAATTAAGCTATTTAACTTAGATGCAGTTCCAACACTGCTCTCTACATTAATGGTGAGGGTGGAAGGGAAATAGAATAAAAAAAAAGGTTACTAAGAGCCAAGAGAAACAGATAAGTATGTGAGAGAAAAAAAAAAGTGTGAAAGCTTGCTGGGCAGACTGGATGGGCCATTTGGTCTTCTTCTGCCGTCATTTCTATGTTTCTATGTTTCTATGCTGCAATAGTACCTTTTCTTCACAAAATTTGCCCAGCTCTAGAAATCCCATCACATATTACATACAATAAATCTGATCATCATAGCTCACACGCAGTGCTCTCTGATTTATTTCTTCACTCTTGTTTACCGCTCATTCAGAGAAATCTCTGGTCGGTGCCATTTATAACTAATATATCCAAACCGAAGCAACATAAAGCAGCAAATCCACAGTAATCTTCTGGTTAAAATGAAACCCATCACATAAAGAATGAAGGAGAAATTTCTATTCAGCAGAAGGGCATAGGAACGTATAGGTCAGGTCTCTTACAAATGGCTGAGATGGAAAAAGACAACACTTCACCTTTGGATGAAAGGACTGATAATTTGCCTTTAATCTCCGCTCTCTGGTGCTAAATCCCTAAGCTCTGAGTGAAGCTTTTCCTCACTACCTTGACCGTTGGCACTTGGAATAAAGACTCTGAGGTGGACTGAGGACTTCTATTTGGTCTATTAATCTGGGCCAAAAGTTGTAAATACCTCGCTCCCTCACCATACGCAACCTTAAGCATTGAGCACATTCCCTTAAACTGGGCTCTTATCCGGACTGGTAACAATGTGGAGGCTGCACTAACTCTCCTCGGGCATGACAAAATTAGCCTTGCTGCCGTATTTGTAACTGGGAACCCCAGCAAAAGCGCACTGCAGTAATCTAACATTGGTAGCAATCGAACCCAGCCCTCCCCCCTCAGAATTCTCTTTAGTTATCTGAATTTTAAAAATATCCTTTTCAGAAGCGTTGAGAGAGAGAGAGGCATCAAGTTGCAGAAGTCATCACACCTCCAGATTAAGCTATAATGGGCGCATTGCTGTACCCTCGTCCTGATGTAAGACCATTCCATTGTGCCACATTTAAAAAGGGATGGGTGTCTCCGAAACCACTGCACCAACACAAGATGAGCCCAGCTCTAGAAATCATGCAATAAATCTGATTGTCTCCCTCTGATCCATCAAACGCTTTCATGCAGATCTGCACATTCATCATCTCCCAGATCTCACATCACAGCCCTGAGCCCGGCTCTCTCATTCCCAGGCTGGCACGGGGCGGATTCTCAGAGCTCCGGCGTTTTTACCTCCTGTGTTGAGATCCAGATAGAAATAGGGCCGGAGTTTCTCAGTGAAGGTGTGAGTGAAGGTGAAGAGATGAGATTTCTCATCTGCATCGTAAAATGAGACCTTTCCTGCCTGATAGTCCAGGAGGATCCCCACTGCCTGGGGTCTCACTCTCAGGGTGAGGAGGGTGGGGGAGGAGGTGCAGGCCTTGTATTCTCCATCCCTCAGTATCACTGCCCAGTATCCATTCTGAGGTGTTAGTGTGATATCCCCCTTCCTGCTCACAGAATCTTTACAAACTCCCAAATCCCAATCAGTCTTGTCTCCCACCTCCACCTCCCAGTAATGTCTCCCCGAGGTGAAGCCCTCACGCCCCAGCACACAGACACAAGTATCAAATCTCTGGGGAGAGTCAGGCAGCTTCTGTCTTGTGTCTCCGTGTCTGACGCTTTTCCCATCCTCAGACAGGACGAGCTTAGGATGAGCAGTCTCAGGATCCAGAGTCACATCCGCTGCAGGGAGGAGACACATTAATAAACATGAGCACTCACTTCTCATTGGCTCCTCACACACCCAGTTCTAACCCTCACTGAATGCTTCCTCACTCACGTTCATTAAGAGAAGCTCTGCTATTGGCTATCACTCACTGACAGGCTTGCAGAAAACAACATTCTTATTGGCAAATAGATCTGTTCTCCATGCTATTGGTCTCACAGCTCTACTGAGTGAATGCATGAAAGAAAGATTCTGATTGGCTCATTCATGCACAGGCTGCATAAAACAAGTCTCCTCATTGGCTCCCCATACCACAGTGCAATAAGCTCAGCTTCTTACTGATCCCTGTAGGGCTGCAGTGCTCCTGTAACTGATGAGTGATTAGCAACGGGCTCCACTGTGCAATTAATTACACAGGCCCTTTACCCAGTGGCTTTCTTAAACTTTTTCATCTTCTTCAAAGGGGCCCTGAGCAGCTCCTGTAATCCTGAAGCTCTTCAACAATAAAGGATGGGCCCAGTTTTACTCACTCACTGCAGAATCTGAACAGAATGCAAAGCTCGGGATGTGTCTATCTGTAGCTGATGCCATCAATAAGTAAAGATTATCAGTAACCAGTGAATTTCCAAAGGAAGGATTATATCAACTACAGGATGAACCCATCCTGAGCTTTGTAGGTCATTTTCCCTCTGCAGTAACTGATTCTATAGAAAAGGAATTTTAACCTGGGACTAACAAGACAACCACATGCAGCTGAGCTGAAGAGGTTGGATTTGTGAACCCTCATAAGAACATAAGAAATTGCTATGCTGGGTCAGACCAAGGGTCCATCTGAAGAGGTTCAATTTCGGGACCCCCCCTGAAGTACGAAAGAGCAACTGAACATCTTCCGACTAATCATGCCAGCAGTGAAACGCACAGCCATCTTGAACATACTAATATTTGCAACGCAAATGATACGTAATGCGTAGTGACGCAGTGACGCACTAATTTGTAACGTAACTCCATTTTGGAATAATACTTTGTATTGTATTAATACGAATGACAATGTAAAATGTCTAACACGTCAATTAAATGACGAAACAATAGTCTGATCTTAAGCTACACCTACTAGAGGACCACGCTAGCTAATGCTTGTTCAGCAATTTGTGAAGTGTTTGTTCAGCAAAAACCAGAACGCATGTGTGAAAGATAAGAATTGTAAAGTGCATAAAAGTTTGCTCCGGAGGGGGCGTGGCATGCAGTTGTACTGAGCCTTTGTCTTAGCTGCATCTTGCTGGCAATAAAAGTCTATCTTTACGGATCAGTTGTCTGGACCTCCTTACTGACTAAAAAGAGACGGTTACATTTGGCGAGCCAGCCAGGAGGTACCGGGGACGCTATTTTAGCCCCCCAGTTGGTCCGGTAGTTTGGTGGCGGAGCGATCCCCCAGACGCACCTGGTGAGTGGCCACCGCTGAGTTCAGCGATCGGGTTTCTGAGGGGACCGTTCCACAGAAATTCTTCTGAGACCTCTGGGCTGGTGATCTGGAAAGAAGGCTTTCGTGACGATCGGAAGAACCCTGCAGGCGAGTATTATGGGAATGATGGGAAAAGTGAAGAATAGCTAAAAGAGTAGCAAATAACCGGTCCATCCGTGAGGGGACCGAGGGGGCTTTGATCACACCCCAAGCGGTGGTTTGGTAGGAATTGCATTCCGAAAGCCACGCGCATAAAAAGAGGAAAAAGAAGTAACGCGTACGATAGTGGGAATAGGTTTCTTGTTGTGTGAAAGAGAGTGAATGGCCTCGCAGTTCTAGACCGGGCGACCGCGTTCTAGTCGGGGCAATTGTGACCCTTTTGTGTCTGACGGATACGGACCCCTTACCTATCCGTCTTCCCTTCCCTCCTTTGTCTGTGAATTCTATCCTAATGGGAGGGGGCTATTCAACTCCACTAAAAGTTATGACGGAACACTATAGTGAAGTGTTCGATAAACGTAAATGTACTAAGCCCGGAATGGTTCAGCGATGCACCCATAGGTGGCCCGGTTTGTGTGTAAATTGGCCTCCGGAAGGAACTTTCAATTTCCAAACGGCCACAAGGGTCTTGAAAATAGTTGAGAAAGAAGAAAATCCGGGTTGCCCTGAGGATAAGCCATACATAACTGCTTGGATTGCAGTTATCGAGAATCCTCCGAAGTGGGCAAAGAAGTTAGTGGAGGGAGCCGCCCTCGTAATGGTGGCGCAAGTAAACAAAATGGGTGACCGGAAGTCCTCAAACCGGAAAAGAAAGGGAAGGGCGGCCATCTTAGGAATAAAGGACCATGCGTCATCTGCGGCGGCCATGTTTGTAGTGCAAGGGAACACACTGACTCAAGAAAAAAAAATTAAACCCCTGCCGCCTGCAGTATTGCCTGACGCAGAAGATCTTCTGCCGCCACCCTATGCCCCTAGCTGCCCTCAATCGTATAATGCGCCACCAGATCCCCCAGCTCCCGCCGCTGCCCAAGTTGATCATGAAATAATGCCGATTCCCGAAGTACGGCTTGAAGCGGAAGCGGCGGCGGCAAAAGTTGAAGACGGCGGCGAGTCGTCCGTATCCGGCGGCACTCGCAGTAAAACCCAAGCCGCAAGTTTACAACTACCAATTAGAGAAACAACCACCGTAGTTCCCGTGGTCCCTACTGAAGAAAACGAGTATAATACTACGCAAACTATAAAGTTGTTTACTTACATACCTTTCACTTCCAGCGATCTTTTTAACTGGAAACAGCTCGGCCCCTCTTACGCTGATAATCCAGATCAGATGCTAGATTTTTTACGAGGAATTTTTGCAGCCCATAACCCCAACTGGGCTGACATTCGGCACCTCGCCTCCATCCTTTTTACCACCGAAGAACGCCGACAAATACAATTAAACATGGAAGAAGCAGCTCGGCTGGGAGCCGGGTCAGACGGTAATCCAGATGAAGTAGTGAGAGAGCATGCCCCTGTCGCCGATCCCAACTGGGATTTCCAGACGGCTGCAGGGCGAGCCAGCATTGCTGCATACCAAGTCGCCTTTCTCGGAGCTTTAAAGAAAGGAAAGCAGAAAGTCATGAACATGGGAAAGATCCGCGACGTGGTGCAAGGAAAAGACGAAACTCCTGGAATCTTTTTGGAGAGATTGATGGATGCATATCGGCAATACAGTCCGTTCGACCCAGAGGACCCCAAAAGTCAGTCCGTCATAGTAATGAGCTTTGTCGGACAATCCTGTCCCGATATCCGCCGGAAGCTACAGAAATCAGAAGGATTTGAGGGAATGACTATTAGCCACTTAAAAGCCATGGCTGACAGAGTTTATGTAAACCGAGAGCCGGACGGAGACAAGAAAGAAAAGAAAGAAAGTAGAAAGTTAAGAGAAAGTGTTAGTTTGTTAGCTGCAGCGCTGGAAGAAACGAATTTCGGAAACTCGGCTAGGCACTATCAGGGATATCCTGGGCCGAGAGGAAGGGGCAGGTCACCCTCGAGGGGACCGCCCAGAGGACGAGCTAGTAGAGGAGGATCGTTTAGGGGTGGAAGGATGCCGTTAGGAGCCAATCAATGTGCATTCTGTAGACAAGAAGGACACTGGAAGTCTGAATGCCCAGAGTCCCTGCAAATGAAGCAGGAAGGATATACTCCGTCCAAACCAAAGGAAGCTGAATGGCAGATGACTGTAGGAGAAACCTCTAGCGAAGACAGTAGTGAAGCATGACTAGAGAAGGGAATTCTTCCATTCGATCCCTTAGTAGAAATCAAAGTAGGAACTGAGACATTTAAGGGATTGTTAGATACCGGAGCACAAAGATCAGTCATGACTACCGCTATTACCACGCCCACTTCGAAAAACATTTCTATTGTAGGGGCCTCTGGAAAGCCACTTATCGCTCCCTTTCTTCAGAAACGACAAGTCCGGGTGGGAGGACAATTAGTATCTCATCAGTTTCTTTACGTCCCGGGATGCCCAGTTCCCCTCATAGGGAGAGACCTTCTTTGTAAGTTAAGAGCCAACTTACAATTTGAATCGACAGGAGAAATAAGAGCATCCTTCGCTGATAATCCAGTCTCTCTCATCTGTCCACTCCAAGAAGAATGGAGATTACATCTCCCCATAGTCAAACATACCACTACGCACCGATATGGAGAAAACACCGTCCTCAACGAAAAGCGCAGACAGCTAATGGACAGTATACCTAAAGTATGGGCTGAACAAAATCCAGGAGGAATAGCCATCAACGCTACCCCTATTTGGATCGAGATGAAACAGAATGCACAGGTGATAAATCAATCTCAATACCCCATTCCTTATATGGCCAGACAAGGAATTCAGATACACCTGCAAAGATTGTATGATTTGGGCATTCTCCGGCGAATCCGATCTGCTTGGAACACCCCTCTGTTGCCAGTAAAGAAGCCTGGATCAAATGACTATCGACCAGTACAAGACTTAAGAAAAGTGAATAGTCAAGTAGCAGATCTAGTAGCCCTCGTGCCAAATCCGTACTCAATCCTGGCTCAAGTCTCTCCTGCATCAAAGTGGTACAGTGTCATTGATCTCAAAGATGCCTTCTTCTCCGTCCCGGTGGCGGAGGAATGTCAAAAGATTTTTGCTTTCACATGGGAAGATGCAGATACTGGAGTAAAGCAGCAGTACACATGGACTAGGTTGCCTCAAGGGTTTAGGCACTCACCTACGCTGTTCGGTGAGCAACTGGCAAAAGATTTAAAGATGTATCAAGTAAAGTATGGGCCAGTCATACAATACGTGGATGACCTTCTGTTGTTTCGAGAGACGTACCTCGAATGTTCGGTATCCACTCTTCAGCTGCTAAAGACGTTGTACTCAAAAGGGTATCGTGCAAGTAAAAAGAAAGCGCAAATCTGTGAATTGGAAGTAGAGTATTTAGGCTTCCAAATACGTGGAGGAACCCGATGTCTGGGGATTTCTCGCACCAGTTCTATAAGAGATCAACCTGTACCCACTTGTAAGAAAGAGCTCCGGGCGTTCCTGGGAGCTGCAGGATACTGTAGGCTGTGGATTGCTAACTATGCAGTTATTGCTCAACCCCTGTACGACAAGCTGCGGGGTAAAGAGGCAGAATCTCAACCCTTCCAATGGGAAGGAAACGAACTGGCAAGCTTACGTCAACTAAAAGAAGCCTTAATTGAACCACCTGCCTTAGGATTGCCAGATGTGATGAAACCATTCCATCTATTCGTCGACGAGAAAAAAGGCATGGCCATAGGAGTATTGACTCAAACCTTAGGCTCATGGGAACGACCTGTTGCATATCTGTCAAAAGGAATGGACAATGTGTCAAAAGGATGGCCAGGATGCCTCCGAAGCATTGCTGCTGCATGTCTACTGATACCCGAAGCTGTTAAGCTAACATTTGGACAGATTTTACAAGTAACTACTCCTCATACTATCCAAGGACTGCTAGAGACCCATGGACCAAAATGGATGACAAATTCACGTCTTGTAAAGTACCAAGCGTTATTATGTGAAACTCCAGAGATTCAAATACAGGACAGTAAAAACTTGAATCCTGCAACTCTACTCCCAACCCCCACTTCAGTTTCTCATGAATGTGGGGAAATTATGGCAACAGTACATTCCAGCCGACCCGACTTACGCGACCAACCCTGGCAAGGAGCATGGACTTTATTCACTGATGGAAGCAGCCAGGTTATAAATGGAATCAGGGTCGCTGGGTATGCTGTAGTCTCCGAAGACGACATTGTTGAAGCTGAACCCCTACCCCCAGGGACATCAGCGCAAAAAGCTGAACTAATTGCGCTCACAAGGGCTCTGCAGTTGGCAGAAGGAAAAACTGTAAATATTTATACTGATTCAAAATACGCTTTCCTTACAATCCAAGTGCATGGAGCTTTATACAAGGAACGAGGATTCCTAACTGCGGAAGGGAAACAAATAGCTAATGCATCGGAAATACATCAATTGCTAGACTCTGTATGGGCACCAAAGAAGGTAGCTGTCATGCATTGTAAAGCCCATACAGGGAGAACTGATCCCATCGCCAAAGGAAACCAATGGGCAGATAAGACTGCGAAAGAAGCAGCACGTGTGCAATCACCACATACATCAACTCCCACTTGCCCACTCCTACAGTTCACGAATGAAACCCCCATTTATTCAGCGGAAGAAAATGATTGGGCACAAACCGAACAATTTCATCAGCAGGATGGGTAGTGGATTGTACAAGAAGATAGGGTATGGATACCCGACGCCCTGGCATGGACTGTTGTCAGGGAAGCCCATAATAAAACCCATCTCGGCCGAGATGCATTAGCAACACTGTTGGCAAAAACTTACTACATTAATAGACTCTTTCAACTAACTAAATATGCTGTTAATCAATGTGTTACCTGTGCAAGGAACAATCCCAGAAATGGACCTGGTCCAGCCCCTGGACATATATTGCGAGGAACAACTCCGTTTCAAGTTTGCCAAATCGACTTCACCCACATGACTGCTTCAAAAAGATACAAAGCAATGCTGGTAGCTGTCTGTACTTATACCGGATGGATCGAAGCCATACCCACTCGAACTGAGACTGCCAAGGAAGTAGTAACATTGCTTCTCCACAAAATTTTACCACGATACGGATTACCTCGGCAGATAAATTCAGATAATGGACCAGCCTTCACCAGTGAAGTCACGCGACGTCTGAGTCAAATTCTGGGCATCCAATGGCACCTGCACTGCGCCTGGAGACCTCAAAGTAGTGGAGCAGTTGAACGAGCTAACAGGACACTAAAAAATCAGCTCGCTAAATTGTGTCAGGAAACAAAGACTAAATGGCCAGACATCCTGCCCTTAGCTCTACTACACGTCCGATGCACCCCACGGAAGTCGGGGTTAACTCCTTATGAAATGATGTACGCAAGGCCTCCACCTCTTCCATCTTTTCCTGAATCGCTGCAAATACAAGGGGAAATGTCTCTCAGTAACCAACTCAAAGGACTATATAACACAGTTATTGCGATTCAAAAATACACCTGTGACACTGAACCATTGGTCCTGCTAAACCCAATTCATCCATACCAGATAGGGAATTCGGTGTGGATAAAAGACTGGGATGAGTCTGATTCCCTCCAGCCCCGATGGAAAGGGCCGTACACTGTATTGCTAACTACTCCAACAGCTGTCAAAGTTTTTGGATGTTCTTCATGGATTCATTGGACACGTCTCAAACCAGCTTCAGCCAACTGGCAGGTTTCCAGGATTGGAGACCACAAATTAAGATTCACCCAAGGCAGGCCCAGTGCTAGTCCTGAGTAAAAAAGTATCAGTAACTACAACTGAATATTAATGTGTCCATTTCTTTCCTTCCTTTCAGAATCCATTACTTATGAATGCAACCATCTACGTCATAAAGCAATGTCACAGATTCCGACTTCCAAGATCTACGTTGCATCCATCTTCTACATTCACTTACTATTCTTCTGTAACCCGACTACCTCTGTTTTCCTGTCCTTGAGCAAGAATTGCACTGAATGTATCAAGCTAATTCGTACTACCACTCAAACTGGATTTCAAGTTGTCTCAACAATCATCCACCAATCTCAACCACCAACTTCCTGTGCCACACTACCTGCTTGCGCCCTGAATACTACTCAAGGCTATCAGTCCTTCCATCGATGTTTAGAAACTGGCAAAGTCATATGTCATACCCCAACCACTCCTAAGTACTACAACATCACCCTCACTGTAGGTCTACCAAAGAGCTACACATCAAGTATTGTCCCAGAAGGAAAAGGCATCTTGTACTACATCAACTCCACTAAGGTTCTTATGGGAAGTGAAACGATTGTCACAATAACGTTCGATGCCTGCGAAGCCATCGATAAACACCCAAATGCACTTCACTGTGGGTCTCAAGCCTGGAGAAATTCCTATTTCTACAATCACAAATACCTCTGCCCATACAACCGGGCAGCTAATCCATCCAGTTGGCTGCCGTGCGGAGGGGACCTGACATTGTCAGGATGGGCTCTAGTTTGTGATTACACCGGTGGAGGTTACCATGGCTGCCACGGAATAGGACGATTAACTGCAGTAAATGGTAATACAGTATCGATACAATGGCCTCTAAGAAGCGAAGGAATCCCTTGGCAAGATACTTGGGGATTTGGTATCGACGGAACTGGAAAAGACCCCATGACCTACATTACCATCACTCAGCGAAAAGACAAACCTCGTCCAATTATTCACCAGACTACTGTGGTGGGTTATCAATCCTTCTTCGACGAAATATCTCATGCCTCTGAGGAATTAAAGAAACATACAATTTCTCAACAAGTAAAAAACCTGTTTGTCAATTTGGCGGAAAACATAGCTCTCTCTCTCGAAGTCAAGAACTGTTTTGTATGTGGAGGAACAGATACAGGAGAGCAATGGCCATGGGAAGCCAAGGAAACCTTCCAATCCGATCTTAACACCTTGAATACCACTGTAACCTATAACCGTAAATCTCATCCATATGAGTGGGCACTACAGACTGATGTTATTGGCAGACTATGTATCTCTCGACAACATTCACGCATCTATACCGTGCCTGTTGGAAATTCTCCATGCACAGGAGTTCTTACTGCCAACCTTACCACCCAGACATGGTGGCAGACTGAAAATTCTACCATGCCAACTCCCATCTGGACTGACTCGACTTTGAACAAGACATGGACAGCTGCAGGTGTTGCTACTACCGTTTTCAATGCTCCAGATGGTTATTATTATGTATGTGGACGAAGAGCTTATGAACAGTTACCAACAAACTGGTATGGAACTTGCTTCTTGGCTACAATTCGGCCAAGTTTCTTCCTACTTCCCATTACTGCTGGAGAAACCTTAGGAGTTCCAGTATACAGTCCCATCAGACCCAACAAACGTCGCAGCACTCCTAAAGTATCCATAGGAGATTGGAAAGATCAAGAGTGGCCTCCTGAACGAATTGTACAATACTATGGTCCGGCCACCTGGGCTGAGGATGGTTCTTATGGATATAGAACACCTATCTATATGCTCAATCGAATTATAAGACTCCAAGCAGTACTGGAACTCCTGACAAATGATTCTGCCTTGGCTCTCAACATCTTAGCCAAGCAAAACACTAAAATTCTAACAGCTGTCTACCAAAACCGATTGGCTTTAGACTACCTCCTAGCCCAGGAAGGTGGTGTATGTGGCAAATTTAATCTTTCTAACTGTTGTTTACAGGTAGATGACAAGAGTAAAGTCATTGAGGAGATCACTGATCGAATGATTCGCCTGGCCCATGTACCAGTGCAGACGTGGACTGGAATCCTTGACTGGACAGGATCTTTACCCAACTGGCTCACTTCCATTCCTGGCCTTAAAGAACTCCTCTTTCCTCTGATACTTCTTGTTTTTACATGTATTCTGTTTCCTATTTGTCTCCCTCTTATTTTTAGGCATCTCCGATCCATGATTGAACATATTGCTGATCGGCGAGCAGCTGCTCACGTCATGATGATTAATAAGTATGTGTCTGTCTCCACATTTCCTTCATCTGATTCTTCTGACTACGACACTACCAATGATTCGGATACCGATTCTGATAAAGAATACTTAACTACTAACTTATAAGTCTGATAAACTCTAACCTCTAAGCATTACCATAATGGAGCCAACGTGTTGTTGGGGTAAGTCGGGCTACAAAGGGGGGTGACACCAATATGGTCCACCCGTCTCAAACCCGTGAAGAAACCAACGACCTAACAACATATTAGGGCTCACATTCAATGTCACTGGTATTAACTCTCATTGTCGTTTCAGTTCCTCTTCAGATATAAAGTGATACTTCTGCCTTCTCTTCAAAGTTGAAGTATCAAAGGGGGGAATGAAGAGGTTCAATTTCGGGACCCCCCCTGAAGTACGAAAGAGCAACTGAACATCTTCCGACTAATCATGCCAGCAGTGAAACGCACAGCCATCTTGAACATACTAATATTTGCAACGCAAATGATACGTAATGCGTAGTGACGCAGTGACGCACTAATTTGTAACGTAACTCCATTTTGGAATAATACTTTGTATTGTATTAATACGAATGACAATGTAAAATGTCTAACACGTCAATTAAATGACGAAACAATAGTCTGATCTTAAGCTACACCTACTAGAGGACCACGCTAGCTAATGCTTGTTCAGCAATTTGTGAAGTGTTTGTTCAGCAAAAACCAGAACGCATGTGTGAAAGATAAGAATTGTAAAGTGCATAAAAGTTTGCTCCGGAGGGGGCGTGGCATGCAGTTGTACTGAGCCTTTGTCTTAGCTGCATCTTGCTGGCAATAAAAGTCTATCTTTACGGATCAGTTGTCTGGACCTCCTTACTGACTAAAAAGAGACGGTTACACATCAAGCATTGGCAAAAAGAGGCAACTGCCCAGCGTGCCAATTCTGAAGGCAGCAAATAATCAGGCTGAAGAGGAGCCTGCTCCTGTTTGCTTTAGGGCTGTGAGTCTGCGTCACTTCAGAGGGACGCTGCAGTGACACGCTATCCTCTCCCCTTTACTGTCCCACCTCCAGCAGGTCCTGCCTATGGGCACCAAAATCTGGCCCTGGTTTCATGCTGCAGTATTCAGCCAGTAACATAACCCCAAATCCTGTGGCACCGTCTCTTTCATTTCTCAGGGCTCTGTCTGTGACCATAAAAACCTGTAATTGCTGTTTCTGTGTGCAGCCTTCTCTATTTATTGTAAGGGAAACAGGAGCCTTTCCAAAGCAGAGATGCACCTTAAATAGTTTTTTTTTAAATGTAAAAGAGAGAAACTGAAGAAAGCTTACCTAGTTCTGCAGAAAGTTTGCCTAAAAGAAAATGTAAGGATAAACAATTATACTGAGAAATGGTAAACATTTAAAATGAAGCATTTTTGCAATAAACTTACAGCCTGATATTCAGATGCAGGGAGTGTGGTGAACTTACCCAGATAAGCCTCTATAACATTACTAAAATCCATCCCTTCTTTTCTGAGCACGCTACCAAATGCTCAATATCTCTTATCACCTCCTCCTCAGACTTCTACAACTTGCTTTCTGCAGGCCTCCCCCTGAACTGTTGCTCACTGCAATCTATTCCAAATTCAGCTGCACCTCTTCTCCTCCTTCAGTGCTGCTATGCGCATCTAACCTCTATTCTCAAGCTGCTACATCGCCTCCCTGTCTTCTTCTCTTACTCTCCTGTAAATGCACTCACTCTGCAGCTCCTCACTACCTGTCTTCTCCACTCTCTCCCTGCATCCTTCCTCATAAAGCCCATTCATTGGTCAGGTCACTCTTATCTGTGCCCTTCTCTTCCACCACCAACTCCACCTTGCTGCACCAAATGACTGGAATAGGTTTCCTGAGCCTGTCCATTATGCTCCCTCTCTGGCTTTGTTCAAATCCAGTTTTAAAAAAACCTCACCTTTCTGAAGCTGCTTACTTAAGCCAGGGCTTCCCAAACTGTGAGTCTGGACCCCAACACCTTCAGCTGTGGTCACAAGTGCCTCAAATGCACCAGCAGCAGCACTATTAGTAGTGGGAGTCAGCGTGGGGCCTGTGAGCCTGCTCGTGCTCACAGGCCCTGGGGTGGTACTGCCCTTGCATGAGTTTCCGTGGTAACAGGAAGCCCTGCATGAGAAGGGACAGGGCCGCTGCAGGGCCTCTGAGCCTGCATAACCCACAGGCCCTGTGCTGCCATGAGGGGAGGGCAGGGCTGAGTGTGTATGGATCGGTGCAAATTATCACTGCTCCTCTCTCTTCACCCACCACTGAACTGCCCCGCCATCAACCTGCCCTCTCGTCCCACCCGTTGTCATCCACCTTTTGGCCCAGGCCCAAAGGCAAATGTTGCAGCTGAGCCTGGCCAGGGGATGGTTGCAGGAGGGTCTATTTTAAAGGAGGGATGAGATGCAGGAGAGGTTGGAGGGTTGGATAAGGTGGAAGGTGAGGGGTAATGACAGAAGATGAGCTGAGAGATGTAAAAGGAGTTGGAGCGTGGCTGAGGGAAATGTAAGGAAAGGCAGGAGGGGAGGAGATGAGGATGGGAGGTGATAGAGGGAATGCAGGATTAGTGAGAAGGGAATGGAGAATGGGGTGAGAGGGAGGGGATGTCAGAGGATCAGTTGAGGGTTATAAGAACATCTTGCAGGTGATAGAGGATTAGCTGAGGGGACGTGAAGATGGATGGAGGGGGTGAGAGTGAGGCTGGGAGGTAAGAAAGGGGATGGCGGGATAGGTGAGGAGGGAATGGGAGATTGGGTGAGAGGGAAGAGGATGGGATAGGCTAAGGAGGTGAGAGTGAAGGAGTCTGAAGGCTACAACTTGACAAAGGCCAACCTGAAACTCCTGCCAAACAGGACTTCATGTACCAGAATTCCCTGCTTCATGACTGGTTTACTTACAGTCTGCAATACAGCTGTAATTAGGACATTGAGAAACTCTCTGTCAGCACATTGCACATTTTCATTTTTTTGGCTTCGCTGTTCTTATTCTCTGATAAGCTTTCACTGCTGTAACCTAGATTAGAACAATGGATGTATTATGTGACGGGCTGTATTGCTGCAGACTCGCAAATTCCTTTCCAGAACTGCAAGTCCCAGCAGCCTCTCCTGCAGAACATGGGAGAAGTTTCATGAAAGTTCCAGGGTGTCTAGGGAGGGGGTCAGTAGCCCCTTCAGCCGGAATATGCTTGCTCAGCAATGCTTAGAACGCATGTGTAAAAGATAAGAACTGTAAAGTGCATAAGAGTCTGCTCCTGAAGGGGAGGGGCATGCAGTTGTACTAAGCCTTTGTCTTAGCTGCATCTTGCTGGCAATAAAAGTCTATCTTTACGGATCAGTTGTCTGGACCTCCTTTCTGACTTTTAGAGACGGTTACATTTGGCGAGCCAGCCAGGAGGTACCGGGGACGCTATTTTAGCCCCCCAGTTGGTCCAGGAGATTTTGTGGCGGAGTGATCCCCCAGACTTGCCTGGTGAGTGGCCACCGCTGAGTTCAGTGATCAGGTATAGGAGGGGGTCATTCCACGGAGATCCTCTGAGACCTCTGGGCCGGTGATCCGGGAAGAAGGCTTTCGTGACGATCGGAAGGACCTTGCAGGCGAGTATTTTGGGGAAAAACAGAATTAAGTGAAGAATAGATAAAGCGTAACAAGTAGCCGGTCCGTCACCAAGCGGACCAAGGGGGCCTTGATCACGCCCCGCGCAGTGGTTAGTAGGAATCCCGCTCTGAAGACCACGCGCTTGGGAACATATAAACTAGCGGGAATAGATTTCTTGTTGTGTGAAAGAGAGTGCATTTTCAGCTGAAGGTACCCTTAGGAAAAATTTCTATTGTGGTAGATCGGTTAGACAAATTTCTTTTTATGATCAAATGCATTATTTCTTTTGATCTACTCTGGTGATGCAGACTATTTTTACTTAAGGAAAACTTATTAAAAGTGATTGTGAATTATTTATCTGTATATGTGTGCTGAACAGCGGCAGTTAGCTGCTGCTGGGAGCTTGAGAGTTAACTTGTTTGGCTGGGCAGAGGCTGCTTCTCAGAGGGACATTTTAACCCCTATAACATTTCTCTGGTACGTTTGGGTTTTCAAATTATTAATTAAGGATTGTGATGTATGTAACTGCTATCTGTGAATTGCAAGCACATGTACCAGGGATTTTTTTTAATTGTTTTTAATTGTTTTAAACCCTAATGGGAAGAGATTTTTGGTTTACAGATGCTGCACAAGATCCTTCATTACTTAATCCAGAGAGTTAAGATATTTTAGTTTGTTATTAAAGTAGAGATGTGTTTCCTGCATTCATTGTATTAAAAGGTAAACTTCGAATGTGTCAATTATAAGTAAGATATTGCGTTTTGCATTTCCTTGATTACTCACAAGATGATCTGTAGTTTACAATCAGACCATTGCATATGTCATTTGACAGACATAATATGATGGACATTTTATAGCAGCAAATTCATTATTGCAGTACAAAAAATGTATTATAAAATGCTGGCGTTGTTAATCAGAAGTTTTCAGTTTTCTCATATCTTCTATCCCAGTGTCCTCCCTATGCTTATCCTTCACTTGATACTTCCACAGGTTAGTCAATTATTTATTGTTTTTTTTCCATCTATTGCAGGGCACCTGTACAATAAGAATATTCTCTAATGCCATGTTAATTATTGTTCTTACTTGTTTCCTATATATTATCTGTTATTTAAAAGTTACATTGGAACGCATGATAAAGTATGAACTCCCTTTTGCTGACGCAGTTTATTTTAAAGCTGTCTCTGGGAAAATTAGAGGAGAAATGATTAAGAATGGGACCTTTGTTAAAGCTTTGTTAAATATGCAGGGCATAGCAAGCGGCAAGATAGGACAGCTGCAGTTCTGACTGTGGGAATTACAGGATGCCGTTTGTAAAAAAAAAAAAAAAAAACACGGAGAAAACAAAGACTTAATATTGGAAATTTTGATTCGGTGGCAGGCGCAAGATGGGGATTGTTGAGGTTGTGGGCAAGAGGAGGGGCCGCTATGCAAGATTAGGAACAAGAGCAAATATGAGTCGGCCCAAATGATAAAGTAGTAGCCCACACACACACACATATATATATATATATTGCAATTATGTTCTTTTATCACTGGTGGGGGCTGGGCTCTGGCTATTACCATATGTTCTTAGTGTTTGCAATGTAATTGGTACAAGGCTTCCAAGGGTTTGATCATCACTCCTGCACACCTAAAGCGCCCCCCCTGGATCCTTGCCTGCAGATCCAGGTTGACTTTATTGAATTAACCCAATGCCAAACTTACAAGTATGAAGGAAGCAATGTTTTGCAGCTTCTCAGCCTCGTCAGAACTGATTTGCCTCCAGGCGCAGGTCACCTATTCAATTTCCAGATGAACTGTGATCTTTTCATCGTATTTTGAGATGTATGGGAACAGGGATCAGGAAGAGAAGAAAAGGGCCCGTCCCTGCAACCAGGAACTTAATAATAGACCCGACATCCGAAAGAAGCTGCAGAAGGCCGAAGGCTTTGAGGGCATGAGCCTCAGCCAGTTAAAAGCTATAGCAGACCAGGTATGTGGAAATAGAGAAGTGGAAGAGAAAAGAGAGAAGCAAGTAGAGACATGAAGGAGAAAGTGACTGTTAGCCGCCGCTCTCGAGGACACTCGGACGGGAAGGAGCCAAGACAATGGCAGACCGCGAAGAGGAGGGGGAACAAGACCCCCCCCTTGGGAAAGAATCAGTGTGCGTACTGCAAAAATGAAGGCCATTGGAAGAGAGACTGTGAAGAATGGCAAAAGAAATACGGGAGCCCTGCAGTGAATACTAACGACAAAAATGGACCTGCACCGACACAAAGGGGCCGAGGAGGAAGGAGATCGGACAACACCCACTGGCAGATGGCGGGGGAGGCGACAAGGAGCATACAGCCTGAAGAGACCGGGAGGGAAGAATCCCCACTGACCCTCTGGTGGAGATCCACGAGGTAACACAACAAAAATCAGGGGCCTGTTGGACTCAGAGGCCAACGATCTGTCATGACTGCACCAATTGGCCCCCCCGACGAAAGAGACTGTTTCTATAGTGGGTGCCTCAGGTCAGGTACTCACTGCCCCTCTGCAGAAAGAATGAACTATACAAGTAGGCGGGACCATGGAATCCCTTATCGGACGGGACCTGCTGTGTAAACTACAGACCACATTGAGATTTCAACCAACAGGGGAAGTTAAAGCCTCCTTCGGGAACCATCCAGTGATACTCATCTGCCCCCTCAGGGAGAAATGGAGATTACTTCCTCAAATACCCAGAAGACACCCCATCATCGACAGAGATGGGATTTGTCCTGGAGGATTAGTCGTGGGGGCCAGTCTGGATCGAACTAAAGCAAGGCGCCCAAATAGTTAACCAAACCCAATACCCCATGCCATATGCCGCCAGATGCAGTAATCGGATCTGAGTCAGAAACACCTAAAGCAGGGAGTTCTGGAAGCAACCAGACCTGAATGGAACACGCCTTTGTTACCAGTAAAGAAACCTGGTACTAACGACTATCGACCTGTACAAGATTTAAGAAAAGTGAATACTCAAGTGGCAGATTTGGTGGCACTCGTGCCAAATCCGTACTCAATCCTGGCTCAAGTTTCTTCCAGCTCCAAGTGGTACAGTGTCATTGATCTCAAAGATGCTTTCTTCTCCGTTCCGATAGCGGAGGACTGTCAGAAGATTTTTGCCTTCACATGGGAAAATGCACACACCGGAATAAAGCAGCAGTACACATGGACTCGCTTGCCTCAAGGGTTCAAGCATTCACCTACGTTGTTTGGTGAACAACTGGCAAAAGACTTGAAGACGTATCAAGTTGTGTATGGGCCAGTGATACAATATGTGGATGACCTTCTGTTGTTTCGAGAAACGTATCTTGAATGTGCAGTAGCTACCCTCCACTTATTAAAGACGTTGTACTCCAAAGGATACCGTGCAAGTAAAAAGAAGGCGCAAATCTGTGAATTGGAAGTAGAATACTTGGGCTTCCAAATCCGTGAAGGGACTCGTTGTCTTGGAATCTCTCGAACTAGTTCCATAAGAGATCAACCTGTACCCACTTGTAAGAAAGAGCTCCGAGCGTTCCTCGGAGCCACGGGATACTGTAGATTGTGGATTGCCAACTATGCGATTATTGCCCAACCCCTGTACGATAAGTTACGGGGAAAAGAAGCAGAATCTCAACCTTTCCAATGGGAAGGACACGAACTAGCAAGACTGAACCAACTGAAAGAAGCCTTGATTGAACCACCAGCTCTAGGGTTACCAGATGTACTGAAACCATTTCATCTATTTGTCGATGAAAAGAAAGGAATGGCCATTGGGGTATTGACTCAAACTCTAGGCTCTTGGGAGCGACCTGTTGCATATCTGTCAAAAGGAATGGACAATGTTGCAAAAGGATGGCCAGGTTGCCTTCGAAGCATCGCGGCTGCATGCATACTAATTCCAGAGGCAGTCAAGCTAACATTTGGACAAACTCTGCAAGTGACAACTCCTCATACTATTCAAGGACTACTTGAAACTCATGGACCAAAATGGATGACTAATTCATGTCTCGTCAAGTATCAAGCCTTACTGTGTGAAACACCTGAAATTCAAATACAAGACAGCAAAAACTTGAACCCGGCCACTCTTATGCCGGCACCTGAACCAGTTGCCCATGATTGTGAAGAAATCATGACTACAATACATTCCAGTAGACCAGACCTGAGGGATCAATCCTGGCAAGGAGCTTGGACTTTATTCACTGATGGGAGCAGCCAAATCATTCATGAGATACGTTCCGCTGGATATGCTGTTGTATCCGAAGATGAAATCATTGAGGCTCAACCTCTTCCCCCAGGAACGTCTGCACAAAAAGCTGAACTAATTGCCCTTACTCGAGCTCTGCAGTTGGCAGAAGGACAAACTGTAAATATCTACAGACTCTAAATATGCCTTCCTTACAATTCAAGTGCATGGAGCATTATAGAGGGAAAACAATTGAACAATGCATCAGAAGTACGTGAATTACTAGACGCAGTTTGGCTACCTCGCAAGGTGGCTGTAATGCATTCCAAAGCACACACCAGGAAATCAAACCCTATTGTCAAGGAAATCAGAGAGCAGATGAAGCAGCAAACAGGGGCAACTCGGGAACCCTTCCAAGCAGTATTAATTGCATCGCATCATCAGGCTTCAGGCAGTCCTGGAGCTCATCACCAACGACTGCTTTCGCTCTTAAACTCTGGGCAAAAGAAAATACCAAAATTATGACTGCAGTGTACCAGAATAGATTGGTTTTAGATTACCCTCTGGCCCAGGAAGGAGGGTTTGTGGAACATTTAACCTCTCCAATTGTTGTTTACAGGTAGATGACCAAAACAAGGTTATCCAAAACATCACTGATCGCATGGTCAAGATGGCACACGTCCCTGTCCAGCAGTGGAATAGTGCTTGGGACTGGACCAATGGATTCCGTGGTTGGTTTTCCATGATCGGTGGATTTAAGAGCTTGTTTGTTATCCCAGCCAGTTTAATACTGTTTTGTCTTTTAGGACCCTGAATTATTCCTTTCTTGCTCAAACCGCCTTCGTCGGGTGATGAAGGACATTGCTGAACGCAAAACAGCCACGCAACTCCTGTCACTGTACATGTATTCCTCTGAACCTATAGAACCTGTTTAACCATCCTCATGTTTTATCCTGGGCCATCTTCCCATACATGACAAGTTCGGGCTACAAAGGGGGGTGGAGCCAATAGGGCCCATCCGTCTCAAACCCGTGAAGAAACCATCGGACTGTTTGGGAAATTAGGGCCCTCTGAGAACTCAAATTGCTAATTTTTCTTGTTTCTGTTTCTTTTAGCTCCACAGCTGCGTTGTGATGGTGTGATACTTTTCATAGAGAATGATAAGTATCAAAGGGGGGAATGAAGGAGTCTGAAGGCTACAACTTGACAAAGGCCAACCTGAAACTCCTGCCAAACAGGACTTCATGTACCAGAATTCCCTGCTTCATGACGGGTTTACTTACAGTCTGCAATACAGCTGTAATTAGGACATTGAGAAACTCTCTGTCAGCACATTGCACATTTTCATTTTTTTGGCTTCGCTGTTCTTATTCTCTGATAAGCTTTCACTGCTGTAACCTAGATTAGAACAATGGATGTATTATGTGACGGGCTGTATTGCTGCAGACTCGCAAATTCCTTTCCAGAACTGCAAGTCCCAGCAGCCTCTCCTGCAGAACATGGGAGAAGTTTCACGAAAGTTCCAGGGTGTCTAGGGAGGGGGTCAGTAGCCCCTTCAGCCGGAATATGCTTGCTCAGCAATGCTTAGAACGCATGTGTAAAAGATAAGAACTGTAAAGTGCATAAGAGTCTGCTCCTGAAGGGGAGGGGCATGCAGTTGTACTAAGCCTTTGTCTTAGCTGCATCTTGCTGGCAATAAAAGTCTATCTTTACGGATCAGTTGTCTGGACCTCCTTTCTGACTTTTAGAGACGGTTACATTAGGAGTGGAGGTAGGAGGGGGACCACACCCCTGGGAATTAGTTTGTGTCCTTCTCTGGGGTCATGTGAATTTTCAAATGCTAAAACGGGGTCACATTGGCCATAGGTTTGGGAAGCCCTGCCCTAAGCACTTCTCTAAACAGTTATCCAGATAGTCAGTGGGTGGCGTTACGTTTCTGGGGAGCTTAGCCGGATAAGTAGCAATATTCAGCCTTATCCATTTAAGATAACCAGATAAATTAGACTTGGCCCATAGCAGGTCTAAAGTTAGCCAGATAAGCTTATCCTGCTTACTTTAATACTTATCTGAATATCCCGAGTAAGTGAGCTGGTTAAGTCTTCTCCGGCTAACTCACAGAGCCGGATATATTTTAATATTGGGCCTCCCCTAAATTTTAAAGCACTACTAGACATTCAGCTACACCGAATCACAACTGCCCGCTAGCCCTGAGAATGAAAGGGCTCTTTACCTTGGTGTTTGGCGAGCACATCTTTCAGAACAAAATACTGCCGAAGGAAGCTGAGGTGCGAACATTTTCCCTCTCCCACAGGAGCAGCCTCTGGTTTTGGAAACGCCACGGCCTGACACCTGAGAGTAAGAGAGTGACAGGGATTATTCTGGGAGTCCCCGGGGAGAGAGATGGGACAGAGATCTTCTAACTAACTGTGCCCTGGGGAAAGGGAGGGGCTTATTGCTGACAGAAGGAGAAAACAGAAAATATTCTCCCACAATGCTGCCTTTATTCCTTCATTTAATGATTTATATTCACTCTTCATGATCCAGAGCAGGGCAGCGCCCTGAACAAGGGATGAACTACTCCCTGGAACTGAGGGTCTCATAATCCAGGATCCTACTGTTTTCTGGGAATTAAGGTAAAGACTATTCTGACTCTCCCAATCTGAGACCTTGTTCAAGACAGCATTCAGTTGTGCCAGTGACGTTTTCCAATCCTTCCCCAATGGGTGCAGCAATGGACATTGTCTGCATGCACAGAGTAACATCCTTTCAGCTCTCAAAGCAAAAAGGTCAGAAGATAAACAGAGATGTTAAAAAGGGCAGCAGACAACACTGCTCATCTTCTAAGGAGGAGAGGTCCTGAATCCTGCCCTAATGAAAAAGAACAAAATCATCATAAGCTCTGCCTGCAATGCCCAGTCCTGCCCATCAGTCTGAGAGAGCTCCTTGATCAGGGGCATTCAGTGCTGCTAATAATTTATAATAAGCTCCGCCTGCAATGCCCAGTGCTGCCCGTCAGTCTCAGAGAGCTCCATGATCAGGGGCATTCAGTGCAGGTAATAATTTATGATAAGCTCCGCCTGCAATGCCCAGTCCTGCCTGTCAGTCTCAGAGAGCTCCATGATCAGGGGCATTCAGTGCAGGTAATAATTTATGATAAGCTCCGCCTGCAATGCCCAGTGCTGCCTGTCAGTCTCAGAGAGCTACATGATCAGGGGCATTCAGTGCAGGTAATAATTTATGATAAGCTACGCCTGCAATGCTCAGTGCTGCCCGTCAGTCTCAGAGAGCTACATGATCAGGGGCATTCAGTGCAGGTAATAATTTATGATAAGCTCCGCCTGCAATGCCCAGTGCTGCCTGTCAGTCTCAGAGAGCTACATGATCAGGGGCATTCAGTGCAGGTAATAATTTATGATAAGCTCCGCCTGCAATGCCCAGTGCTGCCTGTCAGTCTCAGAGAGCTACATGATCAGGGGCATTCAGTGCAGGTAATAATTTATGATAAGCTCCGCCTGCAATGCCCAGTGCTGCCCGTCAGTCTCAGAGTGCTCCATGATCAGTGGCATTCAGTGCTGGGAATAATTTATCATAAGCTCCGCCTGCAATGCCCAGTGCTGCCCGTCAGTCTCAGAAAGCTCCATGATCAGGGGCATTCAATGCAGGTAATACTTTATATTGTTTTATGCTCACTCTCCACGAGTTTTCTCTCTCTAATGTTATGGAGAGAGAGGATAGTGGGGTGAGGTGAATAGGAAAGCGGGTGAGACCCCAGGACAAGGAGTGTGAGAGCAGGTCTTTCTCCCATCCTCTCCTCAGTCACTGGGGAGGGGCAGGTCCCACAGTGACGTTACAGAGCTGCTATTTCATGCAGAATGAGAGCAATTAGAACAGAGCCGTACCTGCTCAGGGTGGCCTCTGCATCCTGGAGAGAAGACAGAAAGAACGATTATTATTGTTTATATTATATGGACTATACTGCAGTCATTATAAACACTACAACTTCAGGCACACAGCTCTGTGCAGTCTAGTTCCAGGTTGTTTGCTGAGAGAAAATAAGTATTGTTTCCATTTCATCCTGCTATGCCAGTCCAGTCAAGACAAGTGGATTAAGTCCCCCTGCCAGCAGATGGAGGCCGAGCGCAGTGCTTTCCTTTGTGACATTATCGCCACTTTACGGAGGTGGATCAGCATAGTGAAACGCCAGTAATCTCTGCCGCCAGCAGATGGTGGTGCAGCAGGATTTCTCCAGGCACTGATGGATTCTCGGGCCTGGTCCTTGGTTTGCACAGGACTGAGAGTCCATTGAAGATGTCTTGGGCCAGGCTCCTGCTACACCAGAAGAGCGAGCCCATCCTGCAGGTTCCCAGTCCCTGAGGGGAGAGAGACTTCCCATAGAAAAATACCCAGGGAAGCTTTAAGGCAGAATCTTCAGCTTTACAATGAGGATGCTCACTGTCCACACCCCCTCCTCCATCTCTACTCCAGAAGTGTTTAAAGAAAAGAAAGAAACGGGGCCTTTTAATCAGAGCAAGTTCATCCAGAGAGGCTGAGACAGACTTCGGGTAAGTACCTGCTGGGGGACTTTGTTTTTCAGTGGGATTCAGTGTTTCCTGTATTGCACAGCTTTGGGGGAGGTGCCAGGCCTGCACCTGTGAGAATTTGAGCTCGGCTGCCACTGCTGGGCCTGCGGCATGAGCGGCAGTCCAGCATCTACCACAGGAATGCATATGTCATTTTCAGGCTATTTCTAGTGGATCCCCCCCAGGAATCTGAGCTTTCGGTGCCTTTCTTATCTGCAGGAAGGAGCCCTGGCCTGCACCATGAGCGGTGGCCTTATCAATGTGTTTTTCTCTGGAGTTTACTTAGGGCAGGCTGGCGGCCATGTTAAGTCCTTCACCTCTGGCTGGGTCTGTATTACAGCAGCATTGTTTGAGGATTCGGAGGATTTTAGACTCCCTCCAGCTCTGGTTTTCTTGGAGGCTGCAGTATTTGAAGATTTTCCTTTCTGGATGACTCTGCTTTGTAAACCATTTCTCTGGATCTCTTTATATCTTTCAACCTGTCTTTCTATGAATTGCAGAAGCCTGAAGCCAGGAGGAGGCCTTCCGTTGGCTTGGTTTCACTTACAGATCCCAGCCATGCAATCAGGTTCCCATGAAATGGAAACAAATAAATAAAACTTGCTATGATTATCTGTTTCCTAGCCCGGAGTTGGCACGGGAGTAGCCTGAGGTTCGGCCTGAATCGCTCATCTGAGGGGGTGGTGCCTTCAGAGTGGAAGGTGCAGTTGTGCACCTTTTTTCATGAGGATGATAGCATGGCCTTAGGATGATACCTTGCTTAGGTTATCAGAGGCTAAGATTGCGGCCTGGTTGGGAGTCTATTATTACAGGACTCGAACGTCCTCTTATTTTGAGGACCTGGTGCTTTGTATGGTGTCCCCGAGTAGTGACCTCTGAGGTGTAATGACCTTTGGCAAGCTGTGCCCTCTTTCCCAGAAAACGGCTCAGCACTTATTCCAGTAGCCTTGGTTAGCCACTTTCTCTATCTTCTTGACTACCAGGCACACCCCTGTCCCAGCAGAAAGTGCTGTTCTCCTGGGGGTCCCCAGGACGGGCAAATTGAACTCCCAGTAATCCTCATGGCTAATGCTGCGAACACTTTTGTGCAGGTGAAGAGTCTCACATGAAACTGGCATTCGTTTTGGATGGCCTTTATGAATTTTCAGTGGCTTCAGCCTGCGTGTTATTGCTTTTGTTCATTTCAAACAAATGCACGTCCCTATTGGGAATCGGGCAAAGTGGGGCCCAGTCCATTCTGGAGTCTGGGGATTTGTAATTCCATCTCACCTTCAGTAACTCCACGGCGGGCTGCTGGCACTTCTCCTCTATCTCTGAGATCAGTTTCTGGAGAGAGGAGCTTAGCTCTTCTAGCTGGCTCACATTATCCCTGATTTTCTTTACAATCTCCTTCTCTTCCTGTTCCAGCCTTGAGAGATGGATCTGCTGCTCCTCATTCAGGAACTGGTGCAGCTCCTCAAACTCAGACAGGATTTTCTCTCTCTTGATCGCTGTCTCACACTACATTCAACAGATAAGAGCAAAGAGAAAAAAATATCTCTGACACTGACAATATATTTTATTGCATGCAACAGTGGAGCCTGTCCCTGCAGTAAAGAGAGACACAGTCTGTGCCATTGTTTGTATTATTCGGAGCTTTATGACAAGAGAAGTTGCAAATCATCACTCCTGGGAATCAGCTGTGGATTTAACCCTCTGGCTGCCCCTAGGCACAGATTGCTAGCTGCCCTTCCTAATCTGTGCCCAGCCAATGGGAGTGGAATATTTCTCTTAAATTCTGAATTGTAGCTAATCTTCGTAGGGTCCAACCTGGATGATGTATCAGCTCTCTTCTAATATACAGACACAGCGGCACAGGAATGGTTGCTGGAGCTGCTTTCAGTGACAGAATGGTCTTCTGGTGGCAGGGCAGCTGCTCCTAGGCAGTTACCTACACCAGTGCTGCCCAACCCAGTCAAATTGTCAGGATATGCACAATGTATATATATATATATATATATATATATATATATATATATGAGATAGATTTGCATGCTCTGCCTCCATCGTATGGAAATCTCATTCATCCTTATTCATTGGGGATATCCTAGAAACCCAACTGGCTTGGGGTGTCCTGAGGGCTGGGGTTCAGAACCCCTGACCTGCTCTGCCTATTAAGAAGTCTGCGCCTGCTGGGAACTCTCTGGGTTTTCACCAGGTTTCCTGAAATGCTCAGGAAATCTCTGGGCGCCGCCCTTCTTCTCCTGTCGTGTGCACCCTGCCTATGAGGAAGGAAAAACAACAGGAGGGGAGGGGCTGGATTAGGGCCTAGAGTATCTCTTCTCTGGCCACTCCAACCTCAACCCCTCCCCTTCTGTTCAATGCACAGGAGAGGAGGGGGAAGGACAAAAGAGTAGGGGGGAGGAACAACAGGAGATCAGGGGCTGGATTAGGGCCTAGAGTATCTCTTCTTTGCTCTGGTCACTCCAACCTCAACCACTCCTCTTCTATTCCCTGCACAGGAGGGGAAGGGCCAAGGACAAAAGAGAAGGGAGGAGGAACAGGAGAGGAGGGGCTGGATTAGGGCCTAGAGTATCTCTTTACTCTGGTCACTCCAACCTCTACCCCTCCCCTTCTGTTCAATGAACAGGAGGGGAGGGGGAAGGACAAAAGAGAAGGGAGGAGGAACAACAGGAGGGCTGGATTAGGGAGCAGAGTGACTCTTCTCTTTATGCTCCAGCCTCAGTCCAACTCCCACCCCCTCCCCTCCTGTTCCCTGCATGCTGCAGCAGGAAGCACAGGGTTCTTCTTTGCTGGGGGAGATTCTTTGTAAAAGGCAGAGGGTGTGTGCTGAGGTGAGAGAAAAGGCAGAGTGCTGGGTGTGGGCCTGAGGAAAGGGGAGTGTTGGGATTGGGCCGGGGGATGGGGGAAGTGTGCTGGAGGGAGGAAGATAGAGAGAGAGAATGTGTGAGAGAGAGGGTAATGTGGAGGACTGGAAGAGAGAAAGTAGATGAGAACCACCCCTCCCCATGTTAACCCACTTCAAATCTTAGGAGTGATCACAACTCAAAATTTCCCAGGTATGGGTGACCGTACAAGGGGAAGGGGAAGTGAGAGAGGAAGAGTAAGATGAGAGTCGGAAGGAGAGTGGGAGAGATGAGGTGAGAGTAGTGTAGGGGTTAAAAAGCAAGGGAGGAGATGAAATGGAAAGAGTGATGACAGCATGGAAGAGGGGAGAGCAAAGGGGAGGTGAGTGCAGGAAAAGAGTGAGAGAGCAGTGGAGCAGGGGAGGTAAGAGTGAGGTCAGAGAGCAAAGGGTAAGGGGTGAGAGAGATGAGAAGAAGAGGGGGTAAGGGATACAGCAGTTGTGGTAATGAGCTGCAGGGCTGACGAAGGCTCTGCTGCTAATCCTGTCTCCCTCTTTCTCTATCACCCTGGGGGTGGGTTCCCCTCACTGGGCCCAGTTACATCAGCCCCCTTGAAGGTAGGAGGGTGGGAGTGCCACTCGGCCTGGCTCTGTTTTTGTTTAAGGTGAGCGGGAGGTCGGGGGTTTGGCCTCTCTGTCTAGAACTTTTTTAGCGTGGATTCTGAGTTAACTCCAGCTTTAGCATGGGTTTTATTACATCGGCCCCATGGGAAGGGGATCACCCAGCTCACAAAGCCCATGTGACAGAGAATCAGGATTGTCTGTGGTCCTCTCTCCTCCCAGATCCTAAACCCAGCACTCACTCTCTCCTTCCTACCAGGACCTGTGAGATGATTCCCCTCTAGCGTACGCTGACCCTGTGAGACAGGAAGCTGAGTGCATCACGCACCAGCCATTTTTATTGTTCCTGCTGCAACAGCCACTGTATTAAACTGCTCTTCTTTCTTGGGATCACGCTCAAGGGCTCATTGATAAAATGAAAGTATTCTGACGATACAGAAAGCAGGATTTTAAGTAGAAAGATCCGCAGAAAGCAGATTGAGGTAAAAAAAATATTCTGGGTGCCCAATATAAATGCACAAGATAGACAGTCCGGTCCGGGTATATTGTGCCGGTAGCGGGAGAAAGACATTCGTACTGAGCATCCGTTTTCCTAACCCGCTGACCGCCACCTCTCCTGTGTGCCTGATGCCGAGGAAGCGCTAGGGACGCACAATATTTCCTAGCGCCTCCTATTTAGCGCGATCCCCTCATTTAATTAATGCATCGCACGCCCAGGAGAGGTGGCTGGGCTGCTTAGGAAAGCGAGCGCTCAACATTGAGTGCCCATTTTCTACGCACAAATATTGCATCAGCCCCTATGTATGTGAGGCAGCTGGAAGTACCCCAGGCTAGCATCTGCACAAACAGGCCGATGTAGCAAGGTGCCTGCAGCCGAACGGACAGCTTTACCCACAGCTGAACACACATTTTGTGAGCGTAAACCTTACTGCAGATACAGCAAGGAGTTTTACTCGCTCAAAACTCTGAGTCCTGTTTAGCAGCCTCGCATGGAAATCCCATGCTAGTGAGGGCATTAAGCATTACTCCCCGATAGGGTTGCCAATGAGCTGCAGAATTTCAGGACAGATGGATCCAGTCCTGGTTTTACCCCACTGCATGCTGGGACTTATTCTGATTTCCCTATTGAATTCCCTAAGAAAAGCAAGACTAGCAGGGGAGTAAAGCCAGGACTGGATCCACCTGTCCTGAAAATCTGGAGCCCGTTGGCAACCTTACTCCCTGATGCAGAGAGGTGCGCTTGGCGTGACCCCAGGTTTATTAAATTTTGAGCACTGCTGTGCTGGCACTTAAAACTATAAAACAGAAGTCTTCCCAACTCTTCTGACACTTTGCTGGCCAGAGAGCTGGATAAGAACTGACCTTTCTGGCTATCACTTTTTTATTTTATTTATCTTAAATATTTATGTACCGCTTACAAAATTTTTCCTAAGTGGTTTACAATGAAAGTTTCATAATAAAAAACAATACTAACACATTATCCGACTAAGGAATTATATTTCCTGCTTGTTCAGTTTGCAATGTAAACCGGCCTGATTTGCATTTTATGCAAGAAGGTCGGTATATAAAAATTAAAAATAAATAAATAAATAAATTACAAATCATCAGACAAAATCTAAACCAGTTAAGAATAATAAAAAATAGCCACTTATCACCTTAGATATTCATGACAGAATATTTACTGCAGCCACAAGGTTACCTTTTATTTTCATTGAATTAATTATAGTTAGCTGCATCTAAAGAATTTCATAAGTTTGATTAAATAAAATAGTTTAAAGCAACTTCCTAAATCTAATTTAATTTCACTCTCAGCACGGTCTCTATCTTCCCCTGTCCTCCCATCCACACCTAGAGTTAAAATGTGGCTTGGCCTGTGCAGAACGCACATTTTAGCTCAGTATAGGCACTTTTTATCTCCTGATGCATTAGCATATCATTAGATTGATGCATTGGCAGTTTAAAAAACTTATACCCTGTGCAGTAAAACTTTGTGCTAAAATCCAGCGCACAGTGCCATGATTGCATCGGCCTGAAAGTGAGTTGCTAAGCAGTATTCTCATTAATCTTACTCATGCTACTTCCAATTTGATAGGAGCAATGACCGTACAGAAACCCGCTCAGACAGAGACACAGACACCCACCTTCAGCTTCTCAGCTTTCTTCTCTTCACTGGATTTAAACGCCTGAATCTCTTTCAGCTCCTTCCTCAGTGGACCCAAGTGGTTTTCATATTTTTCCTGTGAATATTAAACAGATCTAATTGAAAAATTTGAATAGTATGTTTGATGTTATAAATCAGGATTAAGTGGCTCTCAGATCCTCCTGTCTTATACTATAATTGGCCCAAGAGTGACACATCAGGATGAACATTGTACAAGGGGGCTTCCTTGAATCCTAAGCCCTGGGATCACAGGCTGTGGCTTTCTCTCATCCAGCCCCTCCCCAGGATGGGAGGAATGAGACTAGAGCACAGGACACAACAGAAGAGAAAAGAAATTGCTCTGCTCCTGTTTCTCCTAACCAAGACCCATATCTTCTCCAACACTCCCTAAGCTATAGGACTCCATGCTGAATGCTCTCATTGCAGCCAATCAACTCAATACGGTTCAGAACTTGCGTGACTGGCTGGGGAAACTGCTGCTCACATAAGAACATAAGAAAATGCCACACTGGGTCAGACCAAGGGTCCATCAAGCCCAGCATCCTGTTTCCAACAGTGGCCAATCCAGGCCATAAGAACCTGGCAAGTACCCAAAAACTAAGTCTATTCCATGTAACCATTGCTAATGGCAGTGGCTATTCTCTAAGTGAACTTAATAGCAGGTAATGGACTTCTCCTCCAAGAACTTATCCAATCCTTTTTTAAACACAGCTATACTAACTGCACTAACCACATTCGCTGGCAACAAATTCCAGAGTTTAATTGTGCATTGAGTAAAAAAGAACTTTCTCCGATTAGTTTTAAATGTGCCCCATGCTAACTTCATGGAGTGCCCCCTAATCTTTCTACTATCTGAAAGAGTAAATAACCGATTCACATCTACCTGTTCTAGACCTCTCATGATTTTAAACACCTCTATCATATCCCCCCTCAGTCATATGTTCTCCAAGCTGAAAAGTCCTAACCTCTTTAGTCTTTCCTCATAGGGGAGTTGTTCCATTCCCCTTATCATTTTGGTAGCCCTTCTCTGTACCTTCTCCATCGCAATTATATCTTTTTTGAGATGTGGCGACCAGAATTGTACACAGTATTCAAGGTGCGGTCTCACCATGGAGCGATACAGAGGCATTATGACATTTTCCGTTTTATTCACCATTCCTTTTCTAATAATTCCCAACATTCTGTTTGCTTTTTTGACTGCCACAGCACACTGCACCGACGATTTCAGTGTGTTATCCACTATGACACCTAGATCTCTTTCTTGGGTTGTAGCATCCTCCATCCACCCTTTGCATTGGAAATTCCGCAGGTTTGTGGTAGGCAAGGCTCACTATCAATATGGGGTCCTTCTGTTCGGTCTCTCAGCGGCTCCGAGAGAGTTTGGTGATAGAGGCGGCACGTCTACATCACTAAGGGATCTGTGTCTTCCCATATCAAGATGACTGCCTGGTGACAGGGCCTTCCCAGGAGATAGCGTTGGATTCCAGGGACAGGATGATTCACCTTCTTCAATCCTTGGGATCCCTCATCAATTATCCCAAATCAAACTTTATCAAAGGATAAAATTCATCGAGGCTTGGATAGACTCTCTGGAGGAAAGAGTGTTCCCTCCATCCAGAAGCATTGACTCAGGATCCATCAGTGTCCTCAAGCTCCATCTCAAGTGATTCTGATGGTCCTTGGCCACATGGCCGTGGCAATTCCTCTCATCCGTCTCAACATGACACCTCATCAGTGGGGCCTTGGTTCGCAATGGGACCAGTTAATTCAGCCACTATCTTTTTCAGTGGTGGTAACTAGCATGATGTGGACATTGCTCAATCCTGCTGTTCTAGAAGTGGGATCCACCCTTTGACCTTTATCCTATTAAGTGACTTTGGTCACCAACGCATCTACGAAAGGATGGGACACCCACACGGGTTCCTCTCAGACTCCAGGAACATGGTCCATGTCAGAACATACTTTTTCTTCAAATTAATCTGTTAGCGTTACGGGTCATTCAACATGTCCTAAGAGTTACTTACCCAGACTTATGGGGATATGTAGTTTTAATTATAAGTTTATTTACTTGTCATTGGATAATTTAGATCTCTTTGGATAGCTAGAGAATGTTTGTTTTATGCAATCTTAATTTGTTTTCGTGTAGTTTATATAACTGTATTATTGTGAAATATGTAATGAATGTTTTTCTTGGATTTAGTATGTGAGTACTGTATTTTGTAATTATGTATTTATGAAGTGAATTGCATTGATGGCATTATGTGGATTTGGGGTATATCAAATAAAATAATACAGAAGAATAGTACATAGGCCCTGCACATCCCAACTTTGACACAAGGCGCTTGGCCAAAAGAGCTTATGCTTAGATCTAACTTGCCGTGCCATCCTTTGGCAAAATGGCCTGGCCTGTGAGATTCTACCAAACCTGACATGCACAGCACCAAAGTGCATACTCTTCTTTTACAGATGCCCATCCACTCCCTGCAGTTAAATCAAAGTGTAAGCTCTCTGGGGAAGGCACCTTCAGCAGAAGAATATGCCTGTCAGTGCGGCACACGTCAACTCTGTGCACAATCTTTATAACACACTTAAAGCCATCAATGCAAAGGTGAGCTCAAGGGGAAAAGAGTTAAATGTAAAAAAACATTCTGCGGGCATGAAGGTGCTGTGTAGGGATCTACAGCAGCCTGGCTTCTTCTGTTTGCCCAGTAGGAGGGTCCAGTGTGATATTTATAGCGTTGTCTTTTCATAAGTAATGTTGTTGCTGTTTGAGGTCTGAGAAGTTAGTGCTGTTTTGGTAAGGCAGGTATGCTATAAGGGTTCCGAGTGACTTTTTCACAGGGTTTTGTGTTGCTTCATAAATTATCTGGTAATGGAGGGAGTTTGTGTTACCAGGGGCGGCTCAAGGCAAACTGCTGCCTGAGGTGAGGGAAGAGATGGCGCCCCCTGCCCCCCTCTCTGCCCCCTTACCCCTCCCTCCCCTTCTCTCCCTTTCCCACACGCACCCTCACATGTGCTCTCTCTAACCCCCCCCCCCCGGTTCGCATTCTCTCACTCTCACACACTCTCACACACACACCTCCACACTCACTGGGACCTTCATCTTCGCTGTGAGTGGGACGGGCTCTGCTCGCAGCTCACCGGGCCAATCATCTTTGCGCCGCTTGCGGGACGCTGGGGGTCTCCAACATCTTTGCCATTTTCTGCGCAGGAGGGGGGAATTATACGCAGCACTATCCACCGGAGGCCCGCGGGTCCTTTTGTTGTTTTGGCAGCAGGGTGAGGCGGCCGCTGGAGGGGTTTAGAGAGGCAGTCTGTGCAGCTTCCAAAGTTTGCCACCTGAAGTGACCGCCTCACCCTGCCTCATTGTAGAACCACCCCTGTATGTTACTGTTACTGAGATAATAACAAAATATGATTTTTTTCTATGCTTTCAGTCGTAGGGAGAAACACCCGAGTTCAGAGCAGCCAGCCAATTCAGAGATTATCTTCAACTAATACAGCATCAATGTCTTACACGGACATGATTTCTGAAAGCTTTGCATTGCGTGCCTGCATGTGTGTGTGTGTAATATATATCTGTATACATGTCTAGCTATCCATCTCTCTCTATATATGAAACAAGTTTGAAATTTAAAGGGCTTGCTTTTACTGGATTGTTCCAGGAGGTGGGGTCATAATGACTACTGAGCTTCATTATCAGAACCTCAACGCAGGGACAATAACCCTGAAAGTTATATCACGGGAAAGGTGTACAAGGAGGGAGGATCTCTTAGGCTGCCTCATCCCCCTCCCACAATGACTTCACGCCACACTGTCTCAGCCTGCATTGGCTGGAGGATAGAAAATTCCTCATATGGCATTTATATCAGCCTGTGTGGGCTTGAAAAAGATAGAAATATATCTGCATTGGGCCCAGGGGCTGGAGGAATGGAGCAGTGGCCTGTGTTGGGCAGCAGCGCAGAAGGACAAGGCATCATACAGCTCCCTCATCCACAGTCAGCACAGAGGAGGAAAGCTGCAGCAGTGGGTCAGCAGCCTCAGGGTAATGGGGCGGAAGATATGGAGGAGATTGCTAGGATTGGGGAGGAGAGGGAGCGTGCTGGATAATATGGAAATAATAAAAGGATCCATCCACAAAAGACTGCTCAGGGACAATTAGGAGGTTAAAGTGGCCCCGCCAGGACGCCCTGGGACAGTAAAGATCCTGATACCCACCTTGTGTTCCTGCACAGCCTCCTCTATGGGGATCAGGGAGAGAGATCTGTGACCTGGGACACACTGTGATAATAAAGATACTGACACTTACCTTGTATTCCTGCACAGCCTCCTCTATGGGGATCAGGGAGTGAGATCTGTGACCCTGGGACGCACTGTGATAATAAAGATACTGACACTCACCTTGTAATCCTGCACAGCCTCCTCTATGGGGATCAGGGAGTGAGATCTGTGACCCTGGGACGCACTGTGCTAATAAAGATACTGACACTCACCTTGTATTCCTGCACAGCCTCCTCTATGGGGATCAGGGTGTGAGATCTGTGACCTGGGACACACTGTGATAATAAAGATACTGACACTCACCTTGTATTCCTGCACAGCCTCCTCTATGGGGATCAGGGTGTGAGATCTGTGACCCTGGGACGCACTGTGATAATAAAGATACTGACACTCACCTTGTATTCCTGCACAGCCTCCTCTATGGGGATCAGGGAGTGAGATCTGTGACCTGGGACACACTGTGATAATAAAGATACTGACACTCACCTTGTATTCCTGCACAGCCTCCTCTATGGGGATCAGGGTGTGAGATCTGTGACCCTGGGACGCACTGTGATAATAAAGATACTGACACTCACCTTGTATTCCTGCACAGCCTCCTCTATGGGGATCAGGGAGTGAGATCTGTGACCCTGGGACGCACTGTGATAATAAAGATACTGACACTCACCTTGTATTCCTGCACAGCCTCCTCTATGGGGATCAGGGTGTGAGATCTGTGACCTGGGACACACTGTGATAATAAAGATCCTGATACCCACCTTGTATTCCTGCACAGCCTCCTCTATGGGGATCAGGGAGTGAGATCTGTGACCCCGGGACACACTGTGATAATAAAGATATTGACACTCACCTTGTATTCCTGCACAGCCTCCTCTATGGGGATCAGGGTGTGAGATCTGTGACCTGGGACACACTGTGATAATAAAGATCCTGATACCCACCTTGTATTCCTGCTCAGCCTCCTCTATGGGGATCAGGGAGAGAGATCTGTGATCCCGGGACGCACTGTGATAATAAAGATACTGACACTCACCTTGTATTCCTGCACAGCCTCCTCTATGGGGATCAGGGAGTGAGATCTGTGACCTGGGACACACTGTGATAATAAAGATACTGACACTTACCTTGTATTCCTGCACAGCCTCCTCTATGGGGATCAGGGAGTGAGATCTGTGACCCTGGGACGCACTGTGCTAATAAAGATACTGACACTCACCTTGTATTCCTGCACAGCCTCCTCTATGGGGATCAGGGTGTGAGATCTGTGACCTGGGACACACTGTGATAATAAAGATACTGACACTTACCTTGTATTCCTGCACAGCCTCCTCTATGGGGATCAGGGTGTGAGATCTGTGACCTGGGACACACTGTGATAATAAAGATACTGACACTCACCTTGTATTCCTGCACAGCCTCCTCTATGGGGATCAGGGTGTGAGATCTGTGACCCTGGGACGCACTGTGATAATAAAGATACTGACACTCACCTTGTATTCCTGCACAGCCTCCTCTATGGGGATCAGGGAGTGAGATCTGTGACCTGGGACACACTGTGATAATAAAGATACTGACACTCACCTTGTATTCCTGCACAGCCTCCTCTATGGGGATCAGGGTGTGAGATCTGTGACCCTGGGACGCACTGTGATAATAAAGATACTGACACTCACCTTGTATTCCTGCACAGCCTCCTCTATGGGGATCAGGGAGTGAGATCTGTGACCCTGGGACGCACTGTGATAATAAAGATACTGACACTCACCTTGTATTCCTGCACAGCCTGCTCTATGGGGATCAGGGAGTGAGATCTGTGACCTGGGACACACTGTGATAATAAAGATACTGACACTCACCTTGTATTCCTGCACAGCCTCCTCTATGGGGATCAGGGAGTGAGATCTGTGACCTGGGACACACTGTGATAATAAAGATACTGACACTCACCTTGTATTCCTGCACAGCCTCCTCTACGGGGATCAGGGTGTGAGATCTGTGACCTGGGACACACTGTGATAATAAAGATATTGACACTCACCTTGTATTCCTGCACAGCCTCCTCTATGGGGATCAGGGAGTGAGATCTGTGACCTGGGACACACTGTGATAATAAAGATATTGACACTCACCTTGTATTCCTGCACAGCCTCCTCTATGGGGATCAGGGAGTGAGATCTGTGACCTGGGACACACTGTGATAATAAAGATCCTGATACCCACCTTGTATTCCTGCACAGCCTCCTCTATGGGGATCAGGGAGTGAGATCTGTGACCTGGGACACACTGTGATAATAAAGATCCTGATACCCACCTTGTATTCCTGCACAGCCTCCTCTATGGGGATCAGGGTGTGAGATCTGTGACCTGGGACACACTGTGATAATAAAGATATTGACACTCACCTTGTATTCCTGCACAGCCTCCTCTATGGGGATCAGGGTGTGAGATCTGTGACCTGGGACACACTGTGATAATAAAGATACTGACACTCACCTTGTATTCCTGCACAGCCTCCTCTATGGGGAGTAGGGTGTGAGATCTGTGACCTGGTGTTACACTCACTGGTCGCGGGGCTCCGCTTACCCTCCAAATCCTCCCTGACGCTGTGCCCGGTCTCGAGTCCCTGGCCGCGGCCAGCCGTCTCTCCGCTTGCAGTCCATCCGTCAGTACCCCATGCCGCCTGGATCTCCTGTGCTCTGTTTGCGCAAGGAGCCATCCTCCTCCTCAGCACGGGATCTCCATACGCAGGCATGATTTAAAGGGCCAACAGCGGGAAATCACTGGCGGCTTCATGAAATGATGTCATTGGCCCTGGCCTACTTAAGGCTCTCCCAGGCTGCCTACGGATGGCTTGGCAACGAGTCTCCTTGTGCTGAATTCCTCGTGGGTTTCTGCGTTCATGCTCCTGAGTATCCGCTCCTGTGTTCCTGCTCCTGTTCCTGCCTTCCAGTACTCGCTCCAGCCTCCCAGTTCCCGTGCCAGCTTCCTTTGGACGAACCTCCCTGGCTTTGACATTTGGATTGGATCTCACCGTGGCTGCTTGCCTCCTGCCTCTGACCTTCGGACCGGACCCACATTGACTGCTCGTCGCCTGCCTTCTGACTCTCTGCTTCGCATGGCCGTATCACAAGATCCTCCTTGCAGGGGCCCACCTAAGACCAGACAGCCCCGTACCCAAGGGCTCAACCTGTGGGGAACGAGGGCTGGTAGTGGCGAAGCTCCAGCTGGCCCCTGCTCTCCTCCAGCCTTGCCTCCTGACGGTGCTGACCTGTCCCCCTCAGGTAGCGACAACACCATCTCGGGCCAAGGGTCCACAGCTTACATCAGATCTGCAACACCTGGGACCACTGTAATAATAAAGATGCTGACACTCACCTTGTAATCCTGCACTGCCTCCTCTATGGGGACCACACTGTGAGATCTGTGCTCCTTTCCTTCCTTACAGATAAGACAGATCGCTTTCCAATCCTCTGTGCAGAACAATTTTAATTTCTCTTCATGCTTCTGGCACAGAGTTTCCTCTCCTTTTCTCTCTGACATCTTTTTCACCCTTTCTATCAGATTCCGCAGCTCCCAGTTAGGCCTGAGGTTCCTCTGCTGAGATGTTTCTCTGCACTTGGGACAGGGGAAGTTTGTATCTAAGCCCTCCCAGGCCCGAGTGATGCAGGAGCGGCAGAAGCTGTGGCCACAGTCTATGGTCACCGGGTCTATAAAATAATACAAGCGGATGGAACAAGAAGCTTCCTCCCACAGAGACTCCATGCTGCTCCCTGCAGCCACGCTCCTGAGAGAAGTGCAGACTCTACTTTTACTTTCATTTCTACTCTAGCAGCCTCCCAGAAAGGGAGGGTCTCTCTCTCTCTCTGGAGTGTGCTCTATTGAAAATTATTTTTCAAGCTGTGTTTCTGGTTTTACTACACCTAAAACTTCAGAAAAGCCAACTTGTTCCCCTTTCACCACTGTGTTTCACTGTATTTTTACATCGTGGAGAACTTTTGAGAGATAAACTCAATAAAGGCCTGTTTTGGTTCACCTACAGTTTTTCTTCTGTGGAACTGAGAACTTTTGGAAAGTTTGGAATAGAATTTAGAAGCAGTCAGACAAGTTATGAAAGTGGCTGGTTCTTTCTATTCGAAACGTATATCTATACACACACACACTGAGAAGGAGAACTGCTCTCAATTTCTGAATATAAATATCATGATCTGTGCTTCAGTAAAGCCGGTGAAATTCTTCTATGCATAAAACAAGCCTGGGATCTGGGGGCATTTGTATCTGATGATCTCAAGGAGGTGAAATAGGTGGATAAGATGATAAAAAAAACCCAGAAAGGTGCTTGGGTACCTAGGGAGAGGTGATAATGCCCCTGTATAAACCCCTAGTCCACATTTGAACGAGCCACTCCTGAATTCATACAAAACACATACATAAGCCCTCAAATAGCCACTCCTGAATTCATACAAAACACATACATAAGCCCTCAAACCAATCACTCCTGAATTCATACAAAACACATACATAAGCCCTCAATCCAGCCACTCCTGAATTAATACAAAAAAACATACATAAGCCCTCGATTCAGCCACTCCTGAATTAATACAAAACACATACATAAGCCCTCAAATAGCCACTCCTGAATTAATACAAAACACATACATAAGCCCTCAATCCAGCCACTCCTGAATTAATACAAAAAAACATACATAAGCCCTCGATCCAGCCACTCCTGAATTAATACAAAAAAACATACATAAGCCCTCGATTCAGCCACTCCTGAATTAAGACAAAATACATACATAAGCCCTCGAACCATCCACTCCTGAATTAAGACAAAACACATACATAAGCCCTCAATCCAGCCACTCCTGAATTCATACAAAACACATACATAAACCCTCGAACCATCCACTCCTGAATTAAGACAAAACATACATAAGCCCTCGAACCAGCCACTGCTGAATTAATACAAAACACATACATAAGCCCTCAATCCAGCCACTCCTGAATTCATACAAAACACATACATAAGGCCTCGATCCAGCCACTCCTCAATTAATACAAAATGCATACATAAGGCCTCGATCCAGCCACTCCTGAATTAATACAAAACGCATACATAAGCCCTCGATCCAGCCACTCCTGAATTAATACAAAACGCATACATAAGCCCTCGATCCACCCACTCCTGAATTAATAAAAAACACATACATAAGCCCTCGATCCAGCCACTCCTGAATTAATACAAAACACATACATAGACCCTCAATCCAGCCACTCCTGAATTAATAAAAAACACATACATAAGCCCTCGATCCAGCCACTCCTGAATTAATACAAAACAAATACATAAGGCCTCGATCCAGCCACTCCTCAATTAATACAAAATGCATACATAAGGCCTCGATCCAGCCACTCCTGAATTAATACAAAACGCATACATAAGCCCTCGATCCACCCACTCCTGAATTAATACAAAACGCATACATAAGCCCTCGATCCAGCCACTCCTGAATTAATACAAAACACGTATATAAGCCTCGAACCAGCCACTCCTGAATTAATACAAAACACATACATAAGCCCTCGATCCAGCCACTCCTGAATTAATAAAAAACACATACATAAGCCCTCAATCCAGCCACTCCTGAATTAATAAAAAACACATACATAAGGCCTCGAACCAGCCACTCCTGAATGTATTTATTTATTTATATATTAGCTTTTTTATACCGACATTCGTGGGTACATCATGCCGGTTTACATATAACTAAAGGAGGAAAATACCAAAAACAGGGAGGGGGAGGGGAGCAGCTAGGAAGTAAGGAGGATGGAGGAAAGGGTTGAAAGAAGGAATTAATATAGGAACAGTACCTGGCAGGGAACAAGGTACAGAGATGAGTGAACCATCTGATAAGTATTATATACAACATTCTAAAAATTATACACTCAAAAGGACTAAGTACAACATTGAAAATTATGCAATCAAAAAGGTAAGGGGTCTAGGGGGCAGGGGGAAGGGGAAAATATACAATGCTACAGAATTGTGCAATCAAATCACGGCACAGGGAAAAAGGGGGAGGGTAGGGAGGGGATGAGAGAAGGGGTAGGCACTATATACAATCATGCCAGATTATACAGTCAACAACATGGCAAGGCAAAGGGGGAGATGGGGGGGGGGGGGGGGGGGGGGGAGGAGAGACAGGAGGGGAAGGGTTAGGGGGAAAAGGACTAGGTAGGGTCCAAATCAGGATATGCCAGTTTAAAGAGCCATGTCTTAAGCCCTTTTTTGAATTTTCATGAACATGATTCTAATCGGAGGTTAAGTGGCAGGGTGTTCCAAAGGGTGCGGCCTGCGATGGAAAGGGCTCTTTGGTGGAGGTGAGATGTGCGATTCTGAGGGTGGGGGTGTAGAGGGTTCCTGTGAGTGCGGTTCTGGTGGGATGGTTGGAGGAGTGGAAGCGAAGCGCATCCTCAAGCCAGAAGCGGTTGTCATTGTGCAGGGAGTTGTGAATAATGGTGAGGGTTTTGTATCTGATGCGGGAGGAGACGGGTAGCCAATGGAGTTCCTTAAGAATGGGGGTGATGAGGTCGGTTTTGCGGGTATTAGGATTCTGGCCATAGCATTCTGCAACATTTGAAGGGCTCTAATAGTAGAATAGGGGAGGCCTAAAAGTAGAGAGTTGCAATAATCCATTTTTGAAAGTAATGTCGCTTGTAAGACTATACGGAAGTCTTGTGCATAGAGCAAGGGTTTAAGTTTTTTGAGGATGTGGAACTTGAAGAACTTTCCTTTATAATTGTATTAATGTGATTTTTGAAGTTTAGTTGGTTGTCTAGGGAGACACCAAGATCTCGTATGGAGTGGGGGAGTGAATTTGAGGGTAGGGTGAGGTCGCAAGCGGTGGGTGGCGTATGGTCTGGATGATTAGATATGAAGGCCAGCTCCAAACAACGGTATATAAAAGCACATAAATAAATAAATAAATAAAATATGATGAATTAAGACAAAGCACATACAGAAGCCCTTGAGCCAGCCCTTCCTGAATTAAGGCAAAACACATACATAAGACCTCGAACAGCCACTCCTGAATTAAGGCAAAACACATACATAAGCCCTCGAACCAGCCACTCCTGAATTAAGGCAAAACACATACATAAGCCCTCGAACCGGCCACTCCTGAATTAAGGCAAAACACATACATAAGCCCTCGAACCAGCCACTCCTGAATTAAGGCAAAACACATACATAAGCCCTCGAACCGGCCACTCCTGAATTAAGACAAAACACATACATAAGCCCTCGAACCAGCCACTCCTGAATTAAGGCAAAACACATACATAAGCCCTCGAACCGGCCACTCCTGAATTAAGGCAAAACACATACATAAGCCCTCGAACCAGCCACTCCTGAATTAAGACAAAACACATACATAAGCCCTCGAACCGGCCACTCCTGAATAAATATAAAACACATACATGAGCCCTCGATCCAGCCCTTCCTGAATTAATACAAAACACATACAGAAGACCTCAAACAGCCTCTCCTGAATTAAGGCAAAACACATACCTAAACCCTCGAACCGTCGCTTCTTAATTAAGGCAAAAGATATACATAAGCCCTCGAACCAGGCACTCCTGAAATAAGACAAAACACATGCAGAAGACCTCGAACAGCCACTCCTCTGAATTAAGGCAAAACACATAAATAAGCTCTCATTCCCTGTAGGTACCCGGATCATTCCAGACTGTGGGTTATCCCTTCCAGCAGATGGAGACAGAAAAAAACTTGAAGGGCACCCTCTCTTAACCTTTTGTGCCACCTGCATCCCTTTAGTTATTCTCTGTCTCCAGCAGATGGAGGTGGTGCAAAACCTGCAGTCTTGACCTGTTTTTAGGGTTAAGTCTAGTTTCCTTTAAAAAAAAAAAAAAGATAAAGAAGCAAAGGACTCTGAAAAAATAAATAAATATAAATGACATTAAGTCTCCCAGGGTGTGCCAGCGATCAGTTCCCCCCTGGTAGGAGGCTCAGAAGATGGCATAGGTTACCCTGCGGGCTCCTGCAAGGTAAGGCTCAGGGGAAGATACCTGTGGTCCAGTCCCTCTTCTCCCTTTTTGCTGCCCCCAGCCGATTACAGAAAAAAAAAAAAGTTAACAAAGTGACCTGCCGTTAGTTTTTGGGTATTCTGGATGTGCGATTCGAGTTGGGGCAGATTTCTTTTCGCGAACCGTGCTTCCCTCGCTCTCCTGCCATTTTTTTGTTCTGCTGTGATTTTTAAGCTCCCTCTTTTCTGCCATGATACTGCAGCCATCTTCTTGTACTGCCTGCACCTCAGGAGCCCAGGGCCGATACATTCCCCCTCAGTGCGGGAACGGCGGCCATCTTAGACTTTTAAGGAGGCAGAAGCCAGAGCTTTGGGAGCAATTGAGTTTCCTCCCGATTTGTCTCCAGTCCCTACCAATCCTGGGGATTATTTTCACCAGGACCATGATGCTGACCAGAACCAAGATGCTGATGAGGGTGAGACCAATCCCATGGTGGGGGAAGGGGCTGGTTCGAAACACTTTCACCCTAGACTTTGTGCTTCTGATGCACAAGGTGTTTTTGGCTTCTCAAACTGCTTCCCAGACTCAGCAAAGTGGTGCTTCACGATTGAGTCGGTCATCTGAGCCTCCAGATAAAATTCCTAAGCGCTCAGATACCCAGGAGGCACTTCAAGTCGTTAAATTGCGTGCTCCACCGGCGGCATGAGCAGACACAGTGGATGGTGGGGTTGCGCACATGCCAACCCCTTCCTTGCCCCTTCCCGGCAAAGGCTCTGAAGAGGATCTGATAAAACACTCCTCTCTGCATGGTGGTCCGCCTATTTCACAGGTAGGAGCTGGAGCCTCTTATTCCCTCTGTTTTATCCGAATTAAAGGTGGATCTCCCCCAAGTTTCATTACCACAAGGTTCTGTGGATCCTGTCTTAGCGGGGCTGCAGGCTTCAGCAAAAACCTTTCCCTTGCATCCTATGCTACACCAGTTGATGACTCAGGAGTGGGAAGTCCAAGATGCTGGTTTGAGGGTAGGAAGGGCTATGGATAAGCTTTACCCTTTGCCAGAGGACTCGGACTTTTTGCGGTCCCCTAAGGTGGATGCTTCTGTTTCCACGTCACAAAACAGACCACCATTCCCGTCGCGGGTGCGGTGGCCCTCAAGAATCTTCAGGATAGAAAACTTGAGGTTCTTTTTAAGCGGATCTTTAAAGTTTCAGCCCTGGGTATTTGCACAGCGGTGTGCAGTAGCCACATGCTGCGGGCGAGCCTCCGATGGGTACAACAGTTATTGACTTCAAGAGAGCTTCCTCCTGGAGAGTCAGAGCAAGCGGAGCGTTTGCAGGCGGCGGTGGCTTATGGGGTGGATGCGCTGTATGATCTCCTTCGTACATCCTCCCACACCATGTCCTCTGCTGTATCTGAATAGAGGCTCCTTTGGCTGTGTAACTGGTCGGCTGATGTTTCTTCTAAAACTCAGTTAGTTTTTACCATTTAAGGGAACGTTCCTCTTTGGGGAGGATCTAGAGCAATTGATGAAGTCTCTGAATGAAAACAGAGTTCACAAGCTCCCTGAGGACAGGCCAAGGCCTTCCAGGGGTTTTCCGTCAACATGATCTTGTTTTCGAGGACAACAGAGGTTTCACCAGGCTAGACCACAAGCCACAGAGGAGAGACAGCCGGCGCCGAGGACACAATTCTGGAATTCTTCCTTTCGAGGGCGCAGAACAACCCGCGACACAAGTGCAAACACGACCCTTGTCTCTAAGTCTGCCCAATGAGATCTGGCAGGCTCATCCCTCGCTACCTCGGTTGTGGGGACATTTGTCTGAATTCTACAAGGCATGGGTCAAAATTACTTCTGATCAGTGGATAAGCTTTACCCTTTAAGCATCATAGAACACGGCTACGCTTTGGAATTTGCTCGGCCATTTGAAGACTTCTTCATGATCTCCCCCTGCGGTGCAGGAGCCAAGGCTCAGGCCGTACGGCAGACCCTCGCTGGCTCCTGGCTCTCGGGGCTATTCAGCCAGTTCCCCAAGCGGAATGGAAGACAGGGCGTTACTCCATTTATTTCGTGGTCCCAAAAAAGGAGGGATCCTTCTGGCCTTTTATGGACATAAAGAAGGTGAACAAGGCTCTCAAGATACCACATTTCCGCATGGAGACCTTACGTTCCGTGATAGCTGCGGTTCACAAGGGCGAATTCCTAGCGTCCCTGGAACTGATGGAAGCATACTTACACATACCCATTCGTGAGAATCATCACAAATTGCTTTGCTTTATGATACTAGGTATGCATTTCCAGTTCTGCACACTGCCGTTCGGACTGGCTATAGCCCCTCGCCCATTCACCAAGGTTATGGTGGTTGTGGCAGCGGCCCTGGGGAATCAAGGCCTTCTAATTTATCCCTACCTAGACGTCTGGCTGATCAGGGCGAAGTCCAAGGTCCTCTGTAGAGAAGCTATCAGCAAGGTCGTCGGGCTCCTGGAATCGCTCGGCTGGCTGATCAATCAGGCCAAAAGCAATTTTGTATCTTCTCAAACGATAGACTTCCTGGGCGCCTGCTTTGATACCAACGTAGGGAGAGTTTTCCTCTCCCCGGACAGACAAAACAAGTTGATGGTGCAAGTTTGGCGCCTGCTGTCACTGCAGCCTCCCAAAGCCTGGGACTATTTACAGGTCCTCAGCTCCATGGCATCCACTCTGGAGGTAGTCCCCTGGGTCTTTGCTCATATGCGGCCATTACAACGTGCATTGCTTTCCCATTGGGACCTGAAGTCGGAGGAGTTCCAGTTTCCTTTACTGCTCACTGATCATGCCAGTTCCAGTCTTGGGTGGTGGATGTGCCCGCACAACCTGTCCCGAGGGGTGGACCTTGAAGTCCCGAAGTAGATAGTCGTGACCACAGATGCCAGTCTCTCCGGCTGGGGAGCTGTCAGTCAGTCCCACTCAGTCCAGGCCGCTGGTCCCCGGAGGAGTCCAGCTGGTCGATCAATTGTCTAGAAACCAAAGCAGTTCGACTGGCTTTGCAACACTTTCTCCCATGCCTTCGCAAACAGGCGGTCAGAGTTCTGTCCGACAATGCACCGATGGCAGCCTACATCAACTTTCAAGGGGGCACCAAGAGTCAAGCCGTAGCAGACGAGGTAGAGCAACTCATGGCCTGGACGGAAGAAAATTTGGCGCTGCTAGCAGCATCCCACATCGCCGGGAAAGACAACATACAGACAGATTTCCTGAGTCGGAAGTGCAAAGATGCAGGAGAGTGAGAACTCTCGGACCAGGCCATGAGTCTAATTTCCCGCAGATGGGGGACACCCCACATGGACTTGATGGTGATGTGAGACAATGCCAAGCCCCTCGGTTCTTCAGTTGCAGAAGAGATCACGGCACAGAAGGAGTCGATGCGCTGCTACTCCCCTGGCCAACCTCAGTTCTCCTGTACATGATTTCTCCTTGGCCACTCGAGGGCAAGGTTCTGTGCACGATAGATGTTCACCCAGGGACCGTGATTCTAGTGGCTCCGGAATGGCCCCAATGACCGTGGTTCATGGATCTGATCAATCTAGCGATGGATGGTCCCAAACAACTCGGACATCTTCCACATCTCCTTCATCAAGGCCCTATATTTTTCGACCAGGCAGATCGCTTTTGTCTAGCGGCCTAGCTTTTGAAAGCAGGAGATTAAGGAAGAAAGGGTACTCGGAGGCAGTCATTACTATGCTTCTGCAAGCCAAAAAAAGTCTACATCGCTCTCAAATGCTAGGATGTGGAGAGTTTCGAGACGTGGTGTCACGAACGAAGGATTCTTCCCAAGTCTTAAGCTTTTTTTTGAAGGCCGTGCAGTGTTCTAGGCGGAGATCTGGAGGTATAGAGTTCCATAAAGATGGGCCTGCTAGTTAGTGCCCGTTTTTTTGTAGATATGAGTTGGGTGGTTTTGTGGGTGGGGATGACTAAGGATCCTTCGTATGCGGTTCTGGAGGGTCTATTGGAGGTGCGGTATTGGAAGCTGTTATTTAGCCAGGTAGTGTTTTGATTGTTTAATGTTTTGTGAATAAGTGTGAGGCTCTTATAAAGGATTCTCGAAGAGATCTGGAGCCAATGAAGGTCCTTGAGGATTGGGGTGATGTGTTCAGATCTACGTGAGTTAGTTAGGATTCTAGCCGCAGCGTTTTGCAGCATTTGAAGGGGTCTGATTGCAGAAGCTGGGAGGCCTAAGAGAAGGGAATTGCAGTAATCGATCTTGCTGAACAGGGTCGCTTGGAGGACTGTTCGAAAGTCATTGTGGTGTAATAAAGGTCTTAATTTTTTCAGTACCTGTAATTTATAGAAACAGTCTTTGGTCGTTAATATGTTTTTGGAGACTGTGGTGGTTATCAAGTGTAAAGCCTAGATCCCTAACATGTTGGGAGAAAGTGAAGCGATGCACCAAGGGTGGTGGGATAAGGCGACGTGGGGAGATAAAAAGCAGCGTGATAAATAGAAATTTGATTTATCAGTAGTTTTAAAATATTCTTTTATTAGTATGATTTTACTATTATAACTGATGCTTTATGTTTCTTGATTTTATTGTTTTATGGTGGTTCTGTTTTTCCATTGTTAATACACAGAGTCTGGCTTCTTGGGGTTTTCATTTCAGTTTTGTCTAATTTGTACTCCTTTATTTTGTATTCTGTATTTGGTGAGGGTCTGTCTCTGCTCTGTGTGTGTGACCGTGATAAGAGATTCTGCTAGCATGTAGTGTCTGTATAGGGATCTATACAGTAGGTGGTGTATTGGTATTCTAGGACTCAGTGTAATATTTACCCTTGCTTATTCAAAGGTAGGGTTATTGTTGATTGAGTCCTTGGTGTTATTACTGTTATGTTACGATGGGATTACATAAGAACATAAAAAATTGCCATGCTGGGTCAGACCAAGGGTCCATCAAGCCCAGCATCCTGTTTCCAACAGAGGCCAAACCAGGCCACAAGAACCTGACAATTACCCAAACACCAAGAAGATTCTATGCTACCAATGCAATTAATCACTAACCAACCTCTTTCCCTTTTTAACAATACACCAACTTAAACATACAAGGGAATCCCTGTTTGGTGGTAGTCTTGTACGGAGGTTTTTCGATAAGGGTAACCGATTTGCAGTTATCCTTTCCTTAAACTCCGTCTATTATTCTTTTATTAAGTTCAAAATGTTTCTGAAAATAGTCTTTTTAATGTGCTTTTTTAATGAATTTTTCTTAAAATCCCTTCTCCCCTGCTGCTTTTCCGACCCACTGCAATTTTTATTTCATACTTATCAAGGTCGTCGCCTTTAATGGTATCTCATGGGTACGGAGCTGCATGTCCGACACGGGCCATGTTTCGGCACCATGTGCCTGCTTCAGGGACTATGGGAGAGTGTACTGTGTCCTGTACAGGGTTCACAGCATACAGTTAACTTTTCAAAACTTCTCCTGTCTGACGTGCGACGCCTTCTGTGTTTGCAGTGCAATGCAATGCAATTGCAATGCAATTAATAGCAGTGGCTATTCCCTAAGTAAACTTGACTAATAGCCGTTAATGGACCTCTCCTCCAAGAACTTATCCAAACCTTTTTTGAACCCAGCTACACTAACTGCACCAACCACATCCTCTGGCAACAAATTCCAGAGCTTTATTGTGCATTGAGTGAAAAAGAATTTTCTCCAATTAGTCTTAAATGTGTTACTTGCTAACTTCATTCGAAAGTGTAATTAACCGATTCACATCTACTCGTTCAAAACCTCTCATGATCTTAAAGACCTCTATCATATCCTCCCTCAGCTGTCTCTTCTCCAAGCTGAACAGCCTTAACCTCTTCAGCCTTTCCTCATACGGGAGCTGTTCCATCCCCTTTATCATTTTGGTTGCCCTTCTCTGTACCTTCTCCATCGTAACTATATCTTTTTTCAGATGCGGCGACCAGAACTGTACACAGTATTCAAGGTGCGGTCTCACCATGGAGCGATATAGAAGCATTAGGACATTTTCTGTTTTATTAACCATTCCCTTCCTAATAATTCCTAACTTTCTGTTTGCTTTTTTGACTGCTACAGCACACTGAGCCGACGATTTTAAAGTATTATCCACTATGATGCCTAGATCTTTTTCCTGGGTAGTAGCTCCTAATATGGAACCTAACATCATGTAACTACAGCAAGGGTTATTTTTCCCTATATGCAACACCTTGCACTTGTCCATATTAAACTTCATCTGCCATTTGGATGCCCAATCTTCCAGTCTTGCAAGGTCCTCCTGTAATGTATCACAATCCGCTTGTGATTTAACTACTCTGAATAATTTTGTATCATCCGCAGTATAGATTTTGAGTGTCTTTTTTGTGGGATTTTGTGTTAGTTCACAATGTGTCTGGCAGTGGAAGGTGTTTGTGCTGCTGTTACTGTGAGGTGACACCAGAATTTGAAAATATCTTTTAGTATGATGAGCTGTAAGGGAAACATCCAAGCTCCATTGTTTGGGGGAATTTCAGTGGTGCACAGAGTTACAGAACTGGAGGTGTAGGATGTATATTGACATTCTGTCCCTTCCTATATATTCCAGACTTCACTCTCCTAGCCATATAGAATTAGTTGAATGAGGCTATCAAATAATTTTATAGTAGTTTTACTAGAAGTGTGAAACTGGCCAGCTTTTTAAAATTACTCAGATGACCTTTTGGACTTTTTTATTAACACTTTTTTTTATAACCAATTTTAAAGCAGGATCCATGCTATAGAGGTGGGTGTGATGAAGAAATGTCATTTTGGCTCCCTCCCAAAAATTCTTCTGTCTAGAGATGTCACTGATTTTCTGTGACCTTAAGCATTAGTACAAGAAGGATTACAGGGAGGGGGAGGGGGATGCTGGAGAGACAAACAAATACATTGGCCCCTGGGTGCGAGCCATATGGGGCCGCAAGCGGTGGCAAAAAGGAGTGGAGATTTTGCGAGCTGCAAGCAGTGCCCAACCTGCTCACGACCCAGAAAACCACACAGTCAGCGGGCGTGATCGAGAATGAGGTAGGAGTCGAGGCTGAGACCAGGGGGTGGCGGCGCAATGGGGGGGGGGAGGGGGCGCAAGGGAGAAGGCTCGCCTAGGGCGCCTAATCCCCTTGCACCGGCCCTGCGGTTATGCCTCCCTTCCAGCAGATGGAGACAAACTTGAAGGGCACCCTCTCTTAACCTTTTGTGCCACCTGCATCCCTTCAGTATTTCTCTTTCTCCAGCAGATGGAGGTGATGCAAAACCTGCAGTCTTGACCTGTTTTTAGGACTGAGACTTGTTCCCTTAAAAAAAAAAAAAGACAAAGAAGCAATTGAATCTGACAACGAATAAAGCTTTTACAAAAAAAAACCCCAAAATACCCAGGACTTTGGAAAAAAATAAATAAATAAAAACGACATAAAGCCTCCCAGGGTGTGACAGCAATCCATTCCCCCCTGGTAGGAGGCTCAGGAGCTGGGGTAGTTTACCCTGCGGGTTCCTGCAAGGTAAAGCTCAGGGGAAGATACCCATGGTCCAGACCGTCTTCTCCCTTCTCGCTGCCCCCAGCCGATTATATATATAAAAAAAAAAGTTAACAGAGTAGCCTGCCATTAGTTTTTGGGTATTCTGGCCATGCGATTCGAGTCGGGGCATATATTTTTTTGCGAACCGCCCGTCCCTCACTCTCCTGCCGTTTCTTTTTTTCTGCCGTGATTTTTAAGCTCCCTCTTCGCTGACACGATGTCGCGGCCATCTTCTTGTACTGACTGTGGGGAGTCTGTTTCCAGACTCTCCCATGCAGGCTTATTCTCCCAGTGTCTCTCCAGCAGGGAGGGCAGTTCTTATCAAGGGACAGGCAGCTTGTTGCAGCCCCGAGGTGCCTTAAAATGATCTGCACCTCGTGAGCCCAGGGCCGATACATTCCCCCTCAGTGTGGGAACGGCCGCCATCTTAGAAACATTTAAAGAGGCAGAAGCCAGAGCTTTGGGAGCAAGAACATTTCCTCCTGATTTGTCTCCAGTCCCTACCAATCCTGGGGATTATTTTGACCAGGACCATGATACTGACCAGCACCAAGATGCTGATGAGGGTGAGCCCAATCCCATGGTGGGGGAAGGGGCTGGTTTGAACATTTTCATCCTAGACTTTGTGCTTCTGAGGCACAAGGCTTTTTTGGCTTCTCAAACTGCTTCCCAGACTCAAAGTGGTGCTTCACGATTGAGTCGGTCATCTGAGCCTCCAGATAAAATTCCTAAGCACTCAGATACCCAGGAGGCACTTCAAGTCGCTAAATTGCATGCTCCGCCAGCAGCAGGAGCAGACACAGTGGATGGTGGGGTTCCGGACACGCCAACCCCCTTCCTTGCCCCCTCCCGGCACAGGCTCCGAAGAGGATCTGATAAAACACTCCCCTCTGGATGGTGATGACCCGAAGGTGGTCCACCTATTTCACAGGGAGGAACTGGAGCCTCTTATTTCCTCTGTCTTATCCGAATTAGGGGTGGATCTCCCCCAAGTTTCATTACCACAAGGTTCTGTGGATCCTGTCTTAGCGAGGCTGCAGGCTCCAGCAAAAACCTTTACCTTGCATCCTATGCTACACCAGTTGATGACTCGGGAGTGGGAAGTCCAAGATGCTGGTTTGAGGGTAGGAAGGGCTATGGATAAGCTTTACCCCTTGCCAGAGGACTCATTGGACCTTTTGCAGTCCCCTAAGGTGGACGCTTCTGTGTCCGCGGTCACAAAGTGGACCACCATTCCCGTCACGGGGGCGGCGGCCCTCAAGGATCTTCAGGATAGAAAACTTGAGGTTCTTCTTAAGCGGATCTTTAAAGTTTCAGCCCTGGGTATTCGCGCGGAGGTGTGCAGTAGCTACATGCTGCGGGCGAGCCTCCGATGGGTACAACAATTATTGACTTCAAGAGAGCCTCTCCTCCTGGAGAGGCGGAACAAGCAGAGTGTTTGGAAGCGGCGATGGCTTAAGGAGCGGATGCGCTGTATGATCTCCTTCGTACATCCTCCCGCACCATGTCCTCTGCTGTATTTGCACAGAGGCTTCTTTGGCTGCGTAACTGGTCAGCTGAATTTTCTTCTAAAACTCATTTAGGCTATTTACCATTTATTTTTATTTATTTTATTTATTTGTAACTTTTGTATACTGATCTTCTTGTAAAGTATACAAATCAAACCGGTTTACAGTGGAACAAGATAACTTCGCATGAGAGCTTACATAGAACCCAAAACTTAGTATATGCTTTGCATAGATAACAATAAATAACAATACTATGCATAGATAATCATGGATAACAAAAAAGATAATATAGTTTACAATAAATAAACAATAAAGATAACAATAAATACAATATCTATTTTGCATGGCTAACAATAAATAGCAGGGGCAGAATGCACCAGAGAAGAACTAAATTGATTGATAGATGGGGCAAAAGGACCTGATAAGTGAGCTGCAAGAGGCATGGAAATAGGCTGGAGCGAAAGAGAGATATAGTTCAAAATGGACTGAAAGATGCAGAATTAACTTAATACAGTATATAATGCTTGATAGTTGCCATGGGACAAGCTACGATAGTTGGTATGGTTACCCTGTCGGTTCTGGAAACGCTGATTTGAACAACCACGTTTTGAGTTTTTTTTTTGAAGGAAATAGGGCACGAGTCTTGTCTGAGGTCCGGTGGGAGAGAGTTCCATTGTGTGGGGCCTGCCGTGGAAAGGGCTCTTTTGCTTAGGGTTGATTTTACTTGGGGGGGCGTATAGAGTGCCTTGATAGGCTGTTCTAATCGGTCTGACCGAAGTGTGGGGGCGCAGCTGGATGGTGAGATCAATAGAGGAAAGATTGTGTATGGATTTGTGCAAAATGGTCAGAGCTTTATAAAGTATTCTGTATTTTATCGGGAGCCAGTGGAGGTTGTGGAGGATGGGTGTGATGTGGTCACTCTTTTTTGAGTTAATTAGGATCCTGGCTGCTGAATTCTGTAACATCTGCAGGGGCTTGATGGTGTTGGCAGGAAGGCCAAGCAGCAGGGAGTTACAGTAGTCTATTTTTGTGAGGATGATTGATTGAAGAACCAACCGGAAGTCCTGAAAATGCAGAAGGGGTTTCATCTTTTTTATTACTTGTAATTTGAAGAAACCTTCCTTGGTCGTGTTGTTTATAAATCTTTTGAAGTTAAGCTGGTTGTCCAGGAGCACACCGAGATCTCTTACATGAGTCGCGGTTTTGGCGTTGTCGGGTGTAGTGGACGTCTAGTTGAAGAGGGAGTAGTTGTCCCCCTGGGAGATGATGAGGGTTTCCGTCTTGTCCTTGTTGATGACTAGGTTGAGACTGGAGAGGAGTGTGATGATTTCCTGGAAGCAACTGTTCCAAAGGTTAAGGGTTTTTTATTAAGTTAAGGGAAAGATCCTCTTTGGTGAGGATCTAGAGCAATTGATGAAGTCTCTGAATGAAAACAGAGTTCACAAGCTCCCTGAGGACAGGCTGAGGCCTTCCAGGGGCTTTCCGTCAACACGATCCCGTTTTCGAGGACAACAGAGGTTTCGCCAGGCTAGACCACAAGCCACAGGGCAGAGACAGCCGGCGCCAAGGATGCAATTCTGGAATTCTTCCTTTCGAGGGTGCAGAACAACCTGACCTTTGCCTCTAAGTCTGCCCAATGGGATCAGGCCTGTGTGTGTCTGTGACTGGCTGTGTGGGTTTCTGTGAGAAAGCATGCCTGTGCCTGTGTGCTTGTATTGATGTGTGTGAGGCTATTAAAGTTTTTATGCTCTCCTCCAATCCACAACAATCTCAGGATGAATAGAAATCTAAAGTTCCCAGGTATGGAGAGCGAGAGATTTTTTATTATCGTTGTGTTTAATTATTTGGATTTGATGCGTCTGTCATTTTGAAATATTTTATTAGTGTTTGGTAATTCTATTCATCATCTGTTATGAAATGTATAATTTTTTAGTATGGTTTTACCATTCTGATCGATTTATATTTCTTGATTGTATTGTTTTGAGGAATAGTGATGTTCTGCTTTTCCATTGTTGCACTGCATACAGAGTCTGCCTTGTCATGGTTTCCAGTTCAGGTTTTGTCTGCATATGTGTGTGTGTTAGTGTGTGTGAGAGACAGAGGAAGCATGTTTGTGTTGTGAGAGAGACACAGAGGAAGCTTGTGTGTGTGTTTCACAGACACACACACTTTCTCTATTTCTACTCCTTCAGCTGGCCACACCCCTTGTGAGTCCTGTACATTTTCTTCCCTTTTGGCCTCTGTAGCACCCCCTCAAGTATGCTGCCAAGGGAGAGGGGCTGCACAAGAAGAATAACCCCCACCTGCACCTCTGGGTATGATTATCAGAGTGGGGGGTTGCGGGTTACGTTAGCATCTCTGGGATAAATGATCCGAAGGCCCCGACCCATCTCTTCTAGGAGCCTCTGTGGTTCTCACCACCCCCTCTGGGAACAGTGTTCAGCACAAAAATCACCATTTTACTGTAAACATTAACTTCTTTTACTGTTAACAGGTACACAGAACACTGCAGAAATGATAAAGCAAACGAAGTGAAAATAATTAGTAATAGCACGCATCCATAAGCATATCAATCACAATTTGGCCAAATATTGTTCTGGTACATAAATCAACCTGCCCAGTAAACCAGGGCCATGAGCAACTTGAATTTTCAGTAGCAGCCTGAGGATTCTCCTGTTCAGACTGCCCTCTGGCAAACCTTATGGTTACCCAAGACCTTAAGGGTAAATGTCATACCAGTGCACAAAATAAATGTTATACGGTTACTGTCATTAGTCCCCAGTCCAAGGAGTGTACACCCACAAAAAAAGGAAAATCCCAAGAACGTTGGGCACGAGTATCAGTAAGAAAGTGGTTGTTATATCCTAATCAATGCAGGCTGTATAAGTTGAGAATGTGTTGGCACTCTCTGGAAACTCCAACACAGAGGAAACCAGCTGGTTCCCTGCCCTGATGCAGGGATTTAGAAAGTCTGGGCCGGCCTCTACTTGGTAGCAAACAGGAAGGGTTTATCTTGCAGCTCCCTGATGCAACTGTCTGGGGCCAAGAACGCCAAAGGAATCTCTGTACTGCTGCTGTGCAAATTAGGATTACTTAGCTGAACTTTATCCTGCAGGAGGGGGACGTCAGCTCTCAGCTCCTGGACTCTCCTTCTGCTGTGCTCTGTATCCTTGTAGCAATGGGTGGAGGGCAAGGAGGGATCCTAGCCCAAGCACAGCTCTCGCCTTCCTTCCCCTGCTGCTCTCTCTCCCCGACAGGGTTGCCAGGTTTTCATGAAAGAACAAGCACTTTTTTCCAAAAAAACAAGCCCAAAAAAAGCCCAAAACGCGTGAAATTGAAACACCAATGTCTGTGAGTCGCATAGATGACAAAGGAGCTTAGCTTTTTGCATGTTTCTCTGTTTTAGCATGTTGCAGAAGGTCTGCATGATGTGCACGAATGTCACACTTACAAAATCTGCACATAGCCTTACTCTCATTGTTGGCAACAGAGTGAATTCATGCTTTTAGTTCACATTCCTCTTCCCATGCTTAATAGTATCTTTTAGTTCCTTACTTTAGCTATAGTAGATCAAATCCATTTAGTAGCGTAGCAGCCAAGGACGGAAACAGTAGGTATGGACAGGCTTTCTTACAAAGGTGATCTGCTGCAGGAAGAAGAAATGAAAGAGAAAAAAAAGCAAAATTAGATGAAAGCAAAAGTGGTGTAGAACAAATTAAAAAAAATAGCATTACAAGTTTCCATGTCACATTTTTTACCTGTAGTCAGCAGGTATGGACAAGCTTTCTTTTAGTCAAAATAAGGATTTTTTTATAAAGGTGATCTGCTGCAGGGAGAAGAAATGAGAAAAAAAAAAAGATGAAATCAAGTGGAGTAGAACAAATTAAAAAACACCAGCCCCTCTCACTCATTCCCTCCTCTGAGCACATCCCTGGCCCCCACACACTCATTCCCCTCTCCCACCCCCTATAAACACATTTTCAATTCCCTCATGCTCATTCCCCCCTCCAAGCACATCCCTGGCCCCCCACACACTCATTCCCCTCTCCCACCCCCTACAAACACCTCTTCAGTTTCCTCATGCTCATTCCCCCCTCCAAGCACATCCCTGGCCCCCCCACACACATTCCCTCTCCCACCCCCTACAAACATGACTTCAATTCCCTCATGCTCATTCCCCCCTCCAAGCACATCCCTGGCCCCCCCACATACTCATTCCCCTCTCCCACCCCCTATAAACACATTTTCAATTCCCTCATGCTCATTCCCCCCTCCAAGCACATCCCTGGACTCTGGCCCTCATACATTCATTCCCTTCTCCCATCCCCTACAAACACCTCTTCAGTTTCCTCATGCTCATTCCACCCTCCTAGCACATCTTTGGACCTTGGCTCTCACACACTCATTCCCCTCTCCCATCCCCTACAAACACGTCTTCAATTCCCTCATGCTCATTCCCCCCTCCAAGCACCTTCCTACCCCCTCAGAGCACATCTGTGGCCCCCACATTCCCATTCCCCCCTCCCAACATACTAATTCCTCCCCTCCTGATACCTGGCTGTAGCTGCACAGTCAGAAAATTCCTTCTCTGTTGCTTGCTGGCAGCTGCAAAGTCGTGCTGGCCTTCCAGGTCTGCCCACGTGCGAGGCTTGTGCATGCCATGCTGGGTTTGCCCCACAGCTGGTGTGAAGGTTCGCAGCTCTGGTTGGCTTACTGCTGCAATAATTTAGGGTGCGCCTGCTATGGACAGGCTTCATTGCAGCAGCAGCCAATCAGAGCACAAGTCCTGCCCAACAAGCCCAACAAACCGCGACTGGCAGAAAAAATAGCCCAATTAAAAGCAGCCCGCAAATCGGAGAAAAACCCGCGAATGACTAGGAAAAGAAGCCCAATCTCGCGGTAAATAAGCGAGGATGGCAACACTGCTCCCCGATCTCCCACGCAGCCTCGTGCCTTTCTTAGCTTGCTCTGCACTGATTGGTCTGACGGTCTCTCCTCTCTCTGGGTAGTAAGCTGGCTCCCCATTGGCTCATTGTAGTAACTGAACCCCCCTGTGGCTCTTGTAATCCGATAAAGGCTGCTTTTTGCAACAGCACAAGTCTCATGCTGGATCTAAACTGAAACAGTTTTATTATGACCTCTCTCTGCTCCACAGGGAAAAACAACAGTGCCCAGTTGTCCCCTTGCTGCAATTCTGAGATACAGTTGTCACCAGTCCAGTTATTCTCTGTTGTCCTTTTATTTTTCTTGTCCCTGGGTTACACCATACCTCTCTGCCCAGGTAAGGTCTGGGAGGCAGGGACCCAAATCACAGTCTGGCCACACATCCCTCACAGTGTTTTCCCACCCTCATAAGGCAAACAATATCCTCTATACTCTGTCAACTGTAATTTCAGTGGTGTTGTCTGCATCATCACCTGTCCTTTACCTATGATTTATGTTGGTAAAACCATTAGGAAAATTCAAACAAGAATCTTTCCTAGCGTGCAGCAGATGGACTCAGGACCAATGGGTATAGTGTACTCCTGATAGCAGTTGGAGACGGATCAGATTTCAATCTGACGTCAGCCCTAGTACATATCCCCCTACAGCAGTGGCATAGCCAGAATTGATTTTTTGGGTGGGCACAAGGTTAACATGGGTGGGCTGTAGGCATGCAGGTCTACTAGTTGTTTTCTTACTGATAAATAATGCCATATACTGCACCCTAGAATGGCTTTCTAAGTAGTTTGCAACAGCCATTATGTGTCACGTATGAAACTTTAAAATAATTTACTTCAATTATTTCAAGAATAGAAAACAATCAGATCCAATCATGTAATAAAACAAAAATTAATGTATTCTTTCATGAACCATCTTTGCAGAAACCCAGAAATCTTCATAAATACAATAAAATATAATTAATCATCAGAACAGGTGCAGCGCAATCCACTGCTGCAGGGCAATTCACATTACAACTAACATGAAAACAATTTTCAAATTCTGGTGTCATCTCAGCAAAAAACAACCCTCCACTACTATTTTGTGAAGTAACAAACTCTTACAAAGAAAGAGGCATCTAGAATCTTGCCATACAGTCACAGCACTGACTCTCAGGATTCAAAAAGCAACCTTATGAAAAAGCAGCAATGCAAATACTACACCAGGCCCTAGAACATTAATCCATCACCTACTGGAATAACAGAACAAGATGGACTACTACTACAGAGAAACTATATGCTAGAAATACTCATTTCTGTCACAAACAGGCAAAACTGAGACCGACCCTTACCTAATATAGAAATAAGAGACTATAAATTAGAAACAGAAACATGCAGATAAAGCCAAAATAGAAAGCCTGAGAAACTAAAATGTCTGAACAGTGGAATACTTAAGAAAGAGCAAAATACAAAAATATAAGAATGCACATTCCCAAAGATGACATATTTAAATTGCTCAACCAAAACCCCTAGATCGATAGCCAATTTGTGTTGAGATGGGGATGAATTAACTGCAAGTAATAACTCATAAATACCCCTCACTGACTAACGAACTGACTCCCCCCCAAAGATGCGACATGACCACCCGACTGACTCTCACTCTATTTACTCTCCCTACCCCCCACCCTTTGTGGGTATACTTCTCTTCTTCCCCTCCCCATTATTACTTTCCCCTGCTAATTATTCTGACTGCTTTGATTAACTCACTTGTTAAAACTAACATGTACATATGTATATAATTCTCATATTATCTTCTCCTGCCCTTGTTAACCCTCTCCCTGTTAAAAAAAAAATGTTATTATTGTAAAGCTTGTTGCTAAGTTATGTTACATTGTGAACCGAGGTGATGTTTTGCAAACGTGCCTCGGTATATAAGAAACCCTTAAATAAAATAAAATAAAATAAAAAATGAGAACCACCATGTCGGGGAATGAATTTCGCCCTTGAGGAAGGACGAGAGCGTCCGAAACATTGTACAGTGTTGGGCACGGAGAAGCAATGTGGGGAGTCTACACATTGCTAATTACCATCGGACAAGAAAGCTTCGGGCTGGAGAAATAAATATTCAACAATATCACTGACATTAAGATAAGTGAATGTCATTATACATTAATATTGTTGGCAAGAATGTGAGAAGATTTCATTTTAATACACATGAGCACTTGAGCACAAGCAAAGAAAAAATATTATATGGACTGACCGATGATTATAAATAAGGCAGTGAATGAAGGTACATGTTACCACACAATGATGCCTATTATGAAGGTCATATAGTGGATGCGCCATTAAGTTGGATATAATTGAGTGAGGGGGTATTTATGAGTTATTACTTATATTTAAATTGCTAACATCTCAAAATATATATATATATATATATTTTTTTTTTACCTTTGTTGTCTGATCTTTGTATTTTTTTAATCAGTTGGACCTGGTCTCTTTTTCCCATTTTTTCCCTTGTCGCTCATTTCCTAATTCCTCTTCAGTGTCTCTTCTACTACTGTCTTCTTCCCTTACACACACACACACACACACACACACACACACACACATACATGCTTTCTCTCACAGACTCCCTCACACACTCAAGCTCTCACTCTCGTATGCTCTCCTCCCCCCCCCAGCTCACATTCTCTGCAGACATACATACAAGCTCTCACTTTCTCACACCTCCCCAGGCTTATATTCTTATGCACACACAGAAGCACATCCAGGCACCCATTCTCATCCACACACACAAACCCATACTCCCATTCTCACCCAGACATACACATATTCAAGCTCCCATTCTCACCCATATATACACACATTTAAGGTCCCATTCTCACCCATACATACACACATTTAAGGTCCCATTCTCACCTACACATACATACATTTAAGGTCCCATTCTCACCCACATATTCAAGCTTCCATTCTCACCCCCCCACACAAACCCAGACTCCCATTCTCACCCACACACACAAACCCAGACTCCCATTCTCACCCACACACACAAACCCAGGCTCCCATTCTCACCCATATATACACACATTCAAGCTTCCATCCTTACCCACATATTCAAGCTTCCATTCTCACCCACACACATTCAAAACTCCATTCTCACTCCCATACACACCCAGGCTCTGATTTTCACCCACACACACAAACCCAGACTCCGATTTTCACCCACACACACAAACCCAGGCTCCCATTCTCACCCATATATATATATACACATTCAAGCTTCCATCCTCACCCACACATTCAAGCTTCCATCCTCACCCAGATATTCAACTTCCATTCTCACCCACAAATTCAAGCTTCCATTCTCACCCACACACATTCAAGACTCCATTCTCACTCCCATACACACCTAGGCTCCGATTTTCACCCACACACACACCAAGGCTCCCATTCTCATTCACACATGCACATTCAAGCCTTGCAAAGTTTCCGCTTCCTCCCCTCAGAGCAGGAAGATCAGCTGGCCTCTCCTGCTGCCATCGGCCTCCTGAAGTAGCAAGAAGCGCTGAATAGAACAGGCGCATAATAATAAAATAACATGCGGCAGTAATAGGCGCTCAATACAACAGGCGCACAATACATATAACATGCGGCAGCAATATGCACAATATGTGCTCAGAAATAGGCGGCCATGACACCGCTCAATAATATGCACTCAGCGATATGCAGTTAGCAATACATGCCCTCTGGCGTGCAATAGACTCTCAGCTATAAGCGGTTAGCGACACACGCTCAATGGCCTTCAAGATGCTCACAATAATATGCAGGAAGGAATACATGCGTAATGGTACTCAATATGCTCACAGTAAGATGCGGGTAACGATACACGCTTAATGGCCAACCATATGTTCACAGTAAGAGGCGGTAAGCAATACACTCCTAATGGCATTCAATAGGCTCACAGTAATATGCGGTTAGCAATACACGCTTAATGGCATACAATATGCACACAGTAATATGCGGTTAGCAATACACGCGTAATGGCATTCAATATGCACACAGTAATATGCGGTTAGCAATACACGCTTAATGGCATTCAATATGCACACAGTAATATGCGGTTAGCAATACACGCTGAATGGCATTCAATATGCACACAGTAATATGCGGTCAGCAATACACGCTGAATGGCATTCAATATGCACACAGTAATATGCGGTCAGCAATACACGCTTAATGGCATTCAATATGTACACAGTAATATGCGGTCAGCAATATACACTTAATGGCATTCAATATGCACACAGTAATATGCGGTCAGCAATACCCGCTTAATGGCATTCAATATGCACACAGTAATATGCGGTTAGCAATACCCGCTTAATGGCATTCATTATGCACACAGTAATATGCGGTTCTCAATACACGCTCAATGGCATTCAATATGCACACAGTAATATGCGGTTAGCAATACACGCTTAACGGCCTTCAATATGCTCACAGTAAGATGCGGTCAGCAATACACGCTCAATGGTCTGCAATATAGTCACAGCAATAGGCGGTCAGCAATATACGCGCAATGGCATTCAATAGGCTGCCAGCAGTAAGTAGTTAGCAATATACGCTTAATGGCATTCAATAGGCTTTCAGCAATAAGCATTTAGCAATAGACGCTCAATAGCAGTCAATAGGCGTTCAGCAATAAGCGGTTAGCAATATTCGCTCAATGGCATTCACTAGGCGTTCAGCAATAAGCATTTAGCAATATACGCTCCATGGCAGTCAATAGGCTTTCAGCAATAAGCATTTAGCAATAGACGCTCAATAGCAGTCAATAGGCTTTCAGCAATAAGCGGTCAGCAATATACGCTCAATGGCATTCAGTAGGCATTCAGCAATAAGCAGTTAGCAATATACGCCTAATGGCATTCAATAGGCTTTCAGTAATAAGCAGGTAGCAATATACGCTCAATGGCCTGCAATAGGCTCTCAGCGGTATGCGGCTAGCGATATATGCTCAATGGCATTCAATAGGCGCTTAGCCATATGCGGGTAATAATCCACGCTCAGTGGCAGCCAATATGCATTCACAGAAACAAGGCAATATACGCACAAGGAGGAAGAGAGCCGCGCCTATTACGGGCGCGGAATACCTGAACAAGGCCCCAAAATGGCGTCCTCCACGGCGTGCCACGCCGCCGATCCTCTGTGCTTCGGAGACCCGTAAGAAGAGATGTACGCCTTACCAGATCTTCGGCGCTTCCCAGCTGGAACTTGGGCTGTGGGGGGAGGGACCACCTCACAGCCGCGGTTGAGGATATGCACCCGCTGCCCCGTCCACGCCGGGACCGAGGCGCCTCGAAGCCTCACCCGAACCTCGCCCGGGGGCTGTGTCCCTGCCGCGCTTCGGCCGGACCGAGGACTTGCACGTCTGGGGGACCACGGAAATCACCCCAGGAAGCTCAACTGGGGGAGGGACCGTAGGGTATCTCCGCAGGAGCGCGGGGCTCAATAGTTGTGTAGAAGGGAAAAAGTAGAATCTAGAATGATAAGAAAAGAGAAAAATTAAAGTAGTCTTGGAAAGCACACTCAACTAGCGTGCAGGCACTCCAAACTGCTTTGGAGATGGAAATTACTGAGTTGCTACGCTTCCTGTGGGGATGTATATACCCCGTGCTGACGTCAGATCCGTCTCCAACTGCTAGCATGCGGATACTATCCCATTCGTTCTGAGTCCATCTGGCTACACGCCAGGAAATAGTTATTTTGGAGATTTTATCCTTAAAGAAGATAGCTAAATCTTGGCTTAAATTTTTGGTTACGGTTGTGTTGGAGTTGCAGTTATCGGCAATGAGGTTGTTTACAATGTTGAATAAAGATTTGGATTTGTTAGTGGAGTTTATTATTTTTTTGCCGTAGTAGTCACATTTTGTGTTTTGGATTGATTTTTTGTAGGCAGCTAGTTGTGAGCGGTATCTCTGATGTGAAACAGGCAGTTTGCTTTCTAGCCATTCTTTTTCAATTTTCCTGAGGGCTGTTTTCATGTTTTTTAGAGTGGTGTTGAACCAAGGGTTTTGATGTTCTCTTTTATTCTTTAGTCGTTTGACTTTCTCTGGGTTAATGTTGTTAGCGGTTTTTTCCATGATTAGAGACCAGGATTGGATAGCGTTTATGTTTGATAAATCTAGATTTGCTAGTTGAAGTCCCAGCTCATGAAGGAGAAGATCAGTTTGAAATGGAGGACGGTATTTGAAGAATTTTTGTTTGTCATTGTTTTTTGTTGGGTTGTTGTAGTTCATTTGAGTCTTGCAAAGTAAGAGATGGTGAACAGACCAGGGAACTGGATTATATGAGATGGAAGTATCTGAGAAAAAACTATTGGTGAAAATCAGGTCCAGTGTGTGACCTGCTTTGTGTGTGGGGTTGAAGGGTGAAATTTAAGCTTGATAGCATATCTAGTAGGTTTCGCAGTTTGGAGAGCTGGGGTTGGCATCTGTATGGAGGTTGAAGTCGCCAAGGATGATAGATAGTTTTTTCATGTTGATGTTTGTGATAAGAAATTCAAGGAGCGGAGAGATGTTGCTATCTAGAAGTTTGGGTGGGCAATATACAAGGCAAATTTGCAGATGTTGAGAGTTGAAAAGAGCTATTTCATATTGTTTTGGGAGGTTATGTGGGATCATTTTCATTGAAAGGTGTTTTTTTTATAAGAAGTAGTAGACCTCCTCCTCTTTTGTAATTGCGGGGAATTGAAAAGGTATCATAGTCATTGTTATCAAGTTGGTTCAGAAGTACTTCTGAACCAACTCGGTGTTTTTAAGCCAGGATTCTGTTATGGCAATGAAATCAAGGTTTTTTTCTTGTAATATGTCGGAAATTAACATGTGTTTTTTAGATAAAGATTGAGCGTTGATGAGGAGGAAGGTGAGGCAAAGTAAGTTTTTGTTATTTTTCATTAGGGGGATGTTTATTAGGTGTTTGGTGTCTGTTTAGTAGATGAGGGTTAGTAGAAGTCACCATCTTTGTAGTGGTTGTGCAAGGGTTGAGTGAGATCCGAGTGAAGAGTACTAGAAGTTGAATGAGGCTGAAAGAGGTCCGAGTGATGAATGCTGGAAGTTGAATGAGGTCCGAATGAAGAATGTTGGAAGTTGAATGAGGTTGAATGAGGTCCGGGTGGTGAATGTTGGAAGTTGAATGAGGTTGAATGAGGTACGAGTGAGGAGTACTAGAAGTTGAATGAGGTTGAAAGAAGTCCAAGTGAAGAGTACTAGAAGTTGAATGAGGCTGAATGAGGTCCGAGTGATGAATGCTGGAGATTGAATGAGGTCCGAGTGATGAATGCTGGAAGTTGAATGAGGTTGAATGAGGTCCGAGTGATGAATGCTGGAAGTTGAATGAGGTTGAAAGAGGTCTGAGTGAAGAGTACTAGAAGTTGAATGAGGCTGAAAGAGGTCCGAGTGATGAATGCTGGAGATTGAATGAGGTCCGAGTGATGAATGCTGGAAGTTGAATGAGGTTGAATGAGGTCCGAATGATGAATGCTGGAAGTTGAATGAGGTTGAAAGAGGTATGAGTGATGAGTACTAGAAGTTGAATGAGGCTGAAAGAGGTCCGAGTGATGAATGCTGGAGATTGAATGAGGTTGAATGAGGTCCGAGTGATGAATGCTGGAAGTTGAATGAGGTTGAAAGAGGTCTGAGTGAAGAGTACTAGAAGTTGAATGAGGCTGAAAGAGGTCCGAGTGATGAGTGCTGAGGGTTGATTGAAAAGATCTGTATGAGAAGGTTGTATAGGTCCAGAATCTTGTCCTGGGCCTGGGTCACACGGCGGGCGATGCCATGGGATATCGCTTAGATTTAAAGTTCTTCCCGCTGCCCTCAGATTGGCAGTGAGCTTTAGGGGGCGTATTTCCACTCACCGCGATGTTTTTCAGTTCACTCCTTTCTTGTATTATTTTCTTTAGATCTCCGAATAAAAATGTTTTGTTTTTTTTTGGGTTACCTCAGCGCGGCTCCCTTATCAATAGAGTGTGAGCGGGCTCTTACCCTGTCTGGAATCGATCGAGCTCCGGCAAATGGAAGTGGTGACTGAGGGTTGAGATCGGGAGTTTAGTTTGTAGAAATGGAATATGGTATTGCCCTATTCATGATCCGAGAGATGGTTCATCGTCCCTCTTAGAGAGTTTTGGTTCTTGCTACTCTCGAACTATATCTGAGGTATCTGAGTTTGAAGAAGGTTAGTTGTCTTGTTATGGAGAAAGTAGAGTTCTTAGATTTCTTACTTCTTAGTCTCAGTGGCTGCACGAAGGGGCGCACAAAGGGGCCTGCCCCTTTGTCTTGCTCCTTCGGCGCGCGACACAGGCGCGCGGCGCCTGAGGATCAGGGAATTTAAAAGTCCCTCTCGCTTTTTGATTGGTTGTAGGTTAAGTTTTTGTTTTTTTGCTGGTAGGAGGGTCTTAGAGCCGCGCTGATGGGAGGCGCAGCTGGCTGGCTAGGCAGCGTGATCAGTGGCTGGACTCGCTGGGGGCAAGGGGGAACTGGATGGCCTTACCCCAACGGGTCTGGGCGCCGATCGCGCAGGCCTCCCTCCTCGCGATCACGGCAGCGGTGGCGGAGGTCCAGAGCAGTCAGGCGCGGCGCCTGAGGATCAGGGAATTTAAAAGTCCCTCTCACTTTTTGATTGGTTGTAGGTTAAGGTTTTTTGGGGTTTTTTTTGCTGGTAGGAGGGTCTTAGAGCCGCACTTTTCTCTTTCTCTGTGTTTCCTTCTCACTTGCCAGGGTGTGTGGCTCTTGAGTTTTTGTACTTCACAGTCTCTATGCTGGAAATTGCCATCTCCAGATCTGTCTCTCCCTTCCAATCCTATTTTTCCAGAGCCACTTTGCTCAGCCCTGTCTAGGCCCTCCATCCACCACTGTCTCTTTACCTCATCCCCCCTTACTCTCAGCCATATGCCTCACCTATTCCTCCACATGCTCTGTCCCAGATCAGGGATGCAAGAGACAGGACAGAAGTCAGACACCTTATAAAGTATCTTGGAGAAGGCAGCAGCCTGGTTACTGCACTCACCATGTCACTAAGACCCCCTCCTCACATTCACAGCTATAACCTCATCACTGTCACTCTCACTGTGTCACTGAGACCGTTCCTCACACTCACAACTCTAATCCAATCTCTGTCACTGAGATCCCTCCTCACATTCACAGGCTCTGATCCCATCTTTGTCACTCTCATGCTGTCACTGAGACCCCTCCTCTCATTCACAGGCTCTGATCCCATCTCTGTCACTCTCACTGTGTCACTGAGAACCCTCCTCTCATTCACAGGCTCTCATCCCATCTCTGTCACTCTCACTTTGTCACTGAGACCCTTCCTCATGCTGACAGGCTCTAATCCCATCTCTGTCACTCTCACACTGTCACCGAGACCCCTCCTCACATTCACAGGCTCTGATCCCATCTCTGTCACTCTCACTGTGTCACTAAGACCCTTCCTCACATTCACAGCTCTAACCTCAACTCTGTCGCTCTCACTGTGTCACGGAGACCCTTCCTCACATTCACAGGCTCTGATCCCATCTCTGTCACTCTCACCCTGTCACTGAGACCCCTCCTCACATTTACAGACTCTGAACCCATCTCTGTCACTCTCACCATGTCACTAAGACCCCTCCTCACATTCACAGCTCTAAACTTATCTGTCACTTTGTGTCACTGAGACCATTCTTCACATCACAGCTCTAATCCAGTCTGTCAGTCTCACCTTATCACTGAGACCCCTCCTCATATTCACAGCTCTAATCCCAACTCTGTCACTCTTACCGTCACTGAGACCCTTCCTCACATTCACAGACTCTGATCCCATCTCTGTCTCTCACTGTGTCACTGAGACTGAGACCCCTCTTCATATTCACACTCTAATCCCAACTCTCACAATGTCACTGAGACCCTTCCTCACACTCACAGCTCTAATCCAATCTCTGCCACTTTCATGTCTCACTGAGACCCCTCCTCACCTTCACAGGCTCTGATCCCATCTCTGTCACTCTCACCCTGTCACTGAGACCCCTCCTCACATTCAGAGGCTCTGATCCCACCTCTGGGCCACTGATACTTACACTATTTTCTTTTCAAGTCTCCTAAATCATTTTTAAATTGTGATTTTGTAATTGCTGCAATAGTACCTTTTCTTCACAAAATTAACCCAGCTCTAGAAATCCCATCACATATTACATACAATAAATCTGATCATCATAGCTCACACGCAGTGCTCTCTGATTTATTTCTTCACTCTTGTTTACCGCTCATTCAGAGAAATCTCTGGTTGGTGCCGTTTATAACTAATATATCCAAAACCAAGCATCATAAAGCAGCAAATCTACAGTAATCTTCTGGTTAAAATGAAACCCATCACATAAAGAATGAAGGAGAAATTTCTATTCAGCCGAAGGGCATAGGAACGTATAGGTCAGGTCTCTTTAAATGGCTGAGATGGAAAAAGACAACATTTCACCTTTGGATGAAAGGACTGATAATTCGCCTCTAATCTCTGCTCTCTGGTGCTAAATCCCTAAGCTCTGAGTGGAGCTTTTCCTCACTACCTTTGTTACCGTCAGAAAATAGGCCCCAGAAACTGTTCCGTAAAGAAAGACTTTTATTGCATATGCAAGACACAGCTGAGAACAATGGCTCAGAAACTGCGTGCCCCTCCCCTTCAGGAGCTGGCTCTTATACATTCCACAATCCTTATCTTTTACACATGCATTCTACGCCTTGCTGAGCAAGCATATCCTAGCTGAGGGGCTACTGACCCCCTCCTTAGACAACCTGGAACCTTCGTGAAACTTCTGCAGGAGAGGCTGTCGGGACTTGCAGTTCTGGAAAGGAATTCACGAGTCTGCAGCAATACAGCCCTTCACATAATACATCCATTGTTCTAATCTAGGTTACAGCAGTGAAAGCTTATCAGAGAATAAGAACAGCGAAGCCAAAAAATGAAAATGTGCAATGTGCTGACAGAGAGTTTCTCAATGTCCTAACTACAGCTGTATTGCAGACTGTAAGTAAACCCGTCATGAAGCAGGGAATTCTGGTACATGAAGTCCTGTTTGGCAGGAGTTTCAGGTTGTCCTCTGTCAGGTTGAAGCCTTCAGCCCCCTTCATTCCCCCCTTTGATACTTATCATTCTCTATGAAAAGTATCACACCATCACAACGCAGCTGTGGAGCTGAAAGAAACAGGAACAAGAAAAATTAGCAATTTGAGTTCTCAGAGGGCCCTAATTTCCCAAACAGTCCGATGGTTTCTTCACGGGTTTGAGACGGATGGGCCCTATTGGCTCCACCCCCCTTTGTAGCCCGAACTTGTCATGTATGGGAAGATGGCCCAGGATAAAACATGAGGATGGTTAAACAGGTTCTATAGGCTCAGAGGAATACATGTACAGTGACAGGAGCTGCGTGGCTGTTTTGCGTTCAGCAATGTCCTCCATCATCCGACGAAGGCGATTTGAGCAAGAAAGGAATAATTCAGGGTCCTAAAAGACAAAACAGAATTAAACTGGCTAGGATAACAAACAAGCTCTTAAATCCACCGATCATGGAAAACCAACCACGGAATCCATTGGCCCATCCCAAGCACTATTCCACTGCTGCACAGGGACGTGTGCCATCTTGACCATGCGATCAGTGATGTCTTGGATAACCTTGCTTTGGTCATCTACCTGTAAACAACAATTGGAGAGGTTAAATGTTCCACAAACCCTCCTTCATGGGCCAGAAGGTAATCTAAAACCAGTCTATTCTGGTACACTGCAGTCATAATCTTGGTATTTTGTTTTGCCCAGAGTTTAAGAGCGAAAGCATGTATTATTATGCCTGCAAAGAAGGAAAAGAAATAAACACATTATTTTTGTTCTTCAGATGTTATGTTTTATCAATGTTAATTGCAGTAGTTACTCAGCTTCAGCTTTTGGTATATTTCTGGTGAATTTTAGTTGTTGTTCTCCAGTTTTGGATACCCGCCAGGTATTGGAAGCAGTTTAATTCGGGTCCAATGAATCCATGATGGACAACCAGAAACTTTAACAGCAGTAGGAGTTGTCAACAGTATGGTATATGGTCCTTTCCATCGAGGTTTGAGACAATCAGAGTCATCCCATTCTTTTACCCATACAGAATCTTCAATGTGAAATTTATGAGTTGGTGTAATTAGAATCAGTGGTTCAGTTTCACATGTATAGGTACGAATTGCCATTACTGTATCATGTAATCCCTTTAATTGTTTACTGAGTAACATTTCTCCTTGGATTTGTAGCGATCCAGGAAATGATGGAAGTGGTGGTGGTCTGGCATACATCATTTCATACGGTGTTAGACCAGATTTTCTTGGAGTACAACGAATGTGCAACAAAGCTAATGGTAGAATATCTGGCCATTTGACTTCAACTGATCCACTACTTTGTGGTCTCCAAGTACAATGTAGGTGCCAAACTGACAACTTGAAAAGGTATAGTTCCTCGAAGGATATGCCCAGGAGCAGGACCAGGTCATTTCGAGGATTGTTCTGTGCACATGTGATACATTGATTAATTGCCATGTTTAATCAATTGAGTGATTCGATGGATATAATATGTCTTTTCCAGTAATCTTGCCAATGAATCACGACCAAGGTGTGTATAATCATGTGCTTCTTTAACTATTGTCCAAGCAATAGTTTCAGGTATCCATATTCGCCCATCTTGTATAATCCACCATCCGTTTTGTTGATGGAAATTTTCATATTGTGCCAATTCATTCTCTTCTGTAGTATAGATGGAGATCTCGTTTGGAAACTGTAAAAGAGGACATGTTGTTATTGTTGTTTGAAAATATTCTTGAGTTACTTCTTTTGCTGCTTTATCTGCTCTTTGATTTCCTTGAGCAATAGGATCTGATTTCCTTGTATGTGCTTTACAATGCATTACAGCCACTTTGCGAGGTAACCAGACTGCATTTAGTAATTCATGTACTTCTGGTGCATTGGTTAATTGTTTTCCTTCTGCAGTTAGAAAACCTCTTTCTTTATATAAAGCTCCATGTACTTGAATTGTAAGAAAGGCATATTTAGAGTCTGTGTATATGTTGACAGTTTTTCCTTCTGACAATTGTAAAGCTCGAGTAAGGGCAATTAGTTCAGCTTTTTGTGCAGACGTTCCTGGGGGAAGAGGTTGAGCCTCAATGATTTCATCTTCGGATACTACAGCATATCCAGCAGAACGTATCCCATGAATGATTTGGCTGCTCCCATCAGTGAATAAAGTCCAAGCTCCTTGCCAGGGTTGATCCCTCAGGTCTGGCCTACTATGTATTGTAGTCATGACTTCTTCACAGTCATGGGCAACTGGTTCAGGTATCGGCATAAGAGTAGCCGGATTCAAGTTTTTGCTGTCTTGTATTTGAATTTCAGGTGTTCACACAGTAAGGCTTGATACTTGACGAGACGTGAATTAGTCATCCATTTTGGTCCATGAGTCTCTAGTAGTCCTTGAATAGTATGAGGAGTTGTTACTTGTAAAGTCTGTCCAAATGTTAATTTAACAGCTTCAGGTATCAGTAAACATGCAGCAGCAATGCTTCGAAGGCAACCAGGCCATCCTTTAACAACATTGTCCATTCCTTTTGACAAATATGCAACAGGTTGTTCCCATGATCCTAAAGTTTGAGTCAATACCCCAATGGCCATTCCTTTCTTCTCATCTATGAACAGATGAAATGGTTTTGTTATATCAGGTAACCCTAGAGCAGGGGGATGAGATCAAGGCTTCTTTCAGTTGATTGTAAATTCGTTAATTCTTGTTTTTTCCATTGAAAGGGCTGAGATTCTGTTTCTTTGCCTCGTAGTTTATCATATAATGGTTGAGCAATAATTGCATAGTTTGCAATCCAAAGTCTACAATATCCTGCAGCTCCCAAAAACGCACGGAGTTCATTCTTACAGGTGGGTACAGGTTGATGTCTTATAGAACTAGTACGAGAGATTCCAAGTCGACGAGTGCCTTCTCTGAGACGAAAACCCAAATATTCTACTTCTTATTTCATAATTTGCGCTTTCTTTTTACTCGCACGATACCCTTCGAGTACAAAGTTTTCAACAAGTATAGGGTTGATACCGCACATTCATAGTATGCTTCCCTAAATATCAAGAGATCATCCACATATTGTACAACTGGCCCATGTGTGATCCGGTACATCTTCAGGTCCTTGGCCAGTTGCTCCGAGAACAGAGTGGGTGAATTTTTAAATCCTTGGGGTAGGCGAGTTAAGTATACTGCTGCTTTTCTCCAGTTTTCGCATTTTTCAAGTGATGGCAAAAGTTTTCTGACATTCCTCTGCTATTGGAACAGAGAAGAAAGCATCTTTGAGATCAATAACACTGTACCATTTGGAACTAGAAGAAACTTGAGCCAGGATTGAATATGGATTTGGCACGAGTGCTACCAAATCTGCCACTTGAGTATTCACTTTTCTTAAATCTTGTACATGTCGATAGTCGTTAGTACCAGGTTCTTTACTGGTGACAAAGGCGTGTTTCCACTCAGATCTGGTTGCTTCCAGCACTCCCTGCTTCAGGTGTTTCTGACTCAGATCCGATTACTGCATCTGGCGACATATGGCACGGGGGTATTGGGTTTGGTTAACTATTTGGGCGCCTTGCTTTAGTTCGATCCAGACTGGGGGCGTTCACGACTAATCCTCCAGGTACAAATCCCGTCTCTGTCGATGATGGGGTGTCTTCTGGGTATTGACTGGTTGAGGAAGTAATCTCCATTTCTCCCTGAGAGGGCAGATGAGTATCACTGGATGGTCCCCGAAGGAGGCTTTAACTTCCCCTGTTGGTTGAAATCTCAATGTGGTCTGTAGTTTACACAGCAGGTCCCGTCCGATAAGGGATACCATGGTCCCGCCTACTTGTATAGTTCATTCTTTCTGCAGAGGAGCAGTGAGTACCTGACCTGAGGCACCCACTATAGAAACAGTCTCTTTCATCGGGGGGCCGATTGGTGCAGTCATGACAGATCGTTGGCCTCTGAGTCCAACAGGCCCCTGATTTTGTTGTGTTCCCTCGTGGATTTCCACCAGAGGGTCAGTGGGGATTCTTCCCTCCCGGTCTCTTCAGGCTGTCGCCTCCCCCGCCATCTGCCAGTGGGGGTTGTCAGATCTCCTTCCTCCTCGGCCCCTTTGTGTCGGTGCAGGTCCATTTTTTGTCGTTAGTATTCACTGCAGGGCTCCCGTATTTCTTTTGCCATTCTTCACAGTCCTCGCTTCCAATCGCCTTCATTTTTGCAGTACGCACACTGATTCTTTCCCAAGGGGGGTCTTGTTCCCCCTCCTCTTCGCGGTCTGCCATTGTCTTGGCTCCTTCCCGTCCGAGTGTCCTCAAGAGCGGCGGCTAACAGTCACTTTATCCTTCATGTGTCTACTTGCTTCTCTCTTTTCTCTTCCACTTCTCTATTTCCACATACCTGGTCTGCTATAGCTTTTAACTGGCTGAGGCTCATGCCCTCAAAGCCTTCGGCCTTCTGCAGCTTCTTTCGGATGTCGGGTCTATTATTAGTTCCTGGTTGCAGGGATGGGCCCTTTTCTTCTCTTCCTGATCCCTGTTCCCATACATCTCAAAATACGATGAAAAGATCACAGTCCATCTGGAAAATTGAATAGGTGACCTGCGCCTGGAGGCAAATCAGTTCTGACGAGGCTGAGAAGCTGCAAAACATTGCTTCCTACATACTTGTAAGTTTGGCATTGGGTTAATTCAATAAAGTCAACCTGGATCTGCAGGCAAGGATCCAGGGGGGGTGCTTTAGGTGTGCAGGAGTGATGATCCAAATCCTTGGAAGCCTTGTACCAATTACATTGCAAAACACTAAGAACATATGGTAATAGCCAGAGCCCAGCCCCCACCAGTGGTAAAAGAACATAATTGCAGTGTATATATATGTATATGTGTGTGTGTGTGTGGGAGGGGGGGGTCACTACTTTATCATTTGGGCCGAATCATATTTGATCTTGTTCCTAATCTTGCATAGTGGCCCCTCCTCTTGCCCACAACTTCAATAATCCTTATCTTGCGCCTGCCACTGAATCAAAATTTTTAATATTAAGTCTTTGTTTTCTCTGTGTTTTTACAAACGGCATCCTGTAATTCCCACAGTCAGAACTGCAGCTGTCTTATCTTGCCGCTTGCTATGCCCTGCATATTAACAAGCTTTAACAAAGGTCCCATTCTTAATCATTTCTCCTCTAATTTTCCCAGAAACAGCTTCAAAATAAACTGCGTCAGCAAAAGAGAGTTCATACTTTATCATGCGTTCCAATGTAACTTTTAAATAACAGATAATATATAGGAAACAAGTAAGAACAATAATTAACATGGTATTAGAGAATATTCTTATAGGTGCCCTGCAATAGATGAAAAAAAACAATAAATAATTGACTAACCTGTGGATGTATCGAGTGAAGGATAAGCATAGGGAGGACACTGGGATAGAAGATATGAGAAAACTGAAAACTTCTGATTAACAACGCCAGCATTGAATCGCACAGCCATATTGAATGCACTAACATCTGACCCGCAATGAAATTGCACTACGCACTACGTACTGACATATTGACACGCAGTGAAACACAACTACCACTCTACAACTACATTTTTGTACTGTAATAATGAATTTGCTGCTATAAAATGTCTATCATATTATGTCTGTCAAATGACATATGCAATGGTCTGATTGTAAACTATACCAGATCATCTTGTGAGTAATCAAGGGAAAATGCAAAACGCAATTATCTTACTTATAATTGACACATTCGAAGTTTACCTTTTAATACAATGAATGCAGGAAACACATCTCTACTTTAATAACAAATTAAAATATCTTAACTCTCTGGATTAAGTAATGAAGGATACTGTGCAGCATCTGTAAACCAAAAATCTCTTCCTATTAGGGTTTAAAACAATTAAAAACAATTAAAAAATCCCTTGGTACATGTGCTTGGCAATTCACAGATAGCAGTTACATACATCACAATCCTTAATTAATAATTTGAAAACCCAAACGAAGATTCTGAGGTTGGACCGAGGACTTCTATTTGGTCTATAAATCTGGGCCACAAAATTTGTAGATAACTCCCTCCCTCACCATACGCAACCTTAAGCACTGAGCACATTCCCTTAAACTGGGCTCTTATCCGGACTGGTAACAATGTGGAGGCTGCACTAACTCTCCTCGGGCATGACAAAATTAGCCTTGCTGCTGTATTTGTAACTAGGAACCCCAGCAAAAGCGCACTGCAGTAATCTAACATTGGTAGCAATCGAACCCGGCGCTCCCCCCCCCCCCCCCCCCCGAATTCTCTTTAGTTATCTGAATTTTAAAAATATCCTTTTCAGCAGCGTTGAGAGAGAGAGAGAGAGAGGCATCAAGTTACAGAAGTCATCACACCTCCAGATTAAGCTATAATGGGCGCATTGCTGTACCCCTGCCCTGATGTAAGGCCATTCCATTGTGCCACATTTAAAAAGGGATGGGTGTCTCCGAAACCACTGCACCAACACAAGATGAGCCCAGCTCTAGAAATCATGCAATAAATCTGATTGTCCCCCTCTGATCCATCAAACGCTTTCATGCAGATCTGCACATTCATCATCTCCCAGATCTCACATCACAGCCCTGAGCCCGGCTCTCTCATTCCCAGGCTGGCAGAGGGCGGATTCTCAGAGCTCCGGCATTTTTACCTCCTTCATTGAGGTAAGGACTGAAATAGGGCCAGAGTTTCTCAGTGAAGGTGTGGGTGAAGGTGAAGAGATGAGATTTCTCATCTGCATCGTAAAATGAGACCTTTCCTGCCTGATAGTCCAGGAGGATCCCCACTGCCCGGGGTCTCACACTCAGGGGAAGCCGGGACCAGGGGGAGGTGCAGGCCTTGTATTCTCCATCCCTCAGTAACACTGCCCAGTATCCATTCTGAGGTATTATTGTGATATTCCCCTTCCTGCTCACAGAATCTTTACAAACCCCCAATGTCCAGCCAGTCTTGTCTCCCACCTCCACCTCCCAGTAATGTCTCCCTGAGGTGAAGCCCTCACGCCCCAGCACAAAGACACAAGTATCAAATCTCTGGGGAGAGTCAGGCAGGTTCTGTCTTGTGTCTCCGAGTCTGACGCTTTTCCCATCCTTGGACAGGACAAGCTTAGGATGAGCAGTCTCAGGATCCAGAGTCACATCCACTGCAGGGAGGAGACACATTAATAAACATGAGCACACACTTCTTATTGGCTCCTCACACACCCACCTCTAACCCTCATTGAAAGCTTCCTCACTCACGTTCATTAATAGAAGCTCTGCTATTGGCTGTCACTCACTGACAAGCTTGCAGAACACAACTCTTATTGGCAAATAGATCTGTACTCCATCCTATTGGTCTCACAGCTCTGCTGAGTGAATGCATGAAGGAAAGATTCTCATTGGCTCATTCATGCACAGGCTGCATAAAACGAGTCTCTTCATTGGCTCCCCATAGCACAGTGCAATAAGCTCAGTCTCTTACTGATCCCTGAAGGGCTGCAGTGCTCCTGTAACTGATGCACTGTGCAATTAATTACCCAGGCTCATTCCCCAGTGGCTTTCTTTTTAAACTTCTTCAGAAGAGCCCTGAGCAGCTCCTGTAATCCTGGAGCTCTTCAACAATAAAGGATGGATCCAGTTTTACTCACTCACTCAATGCAAAATCTGAACAGAATGCAAAGCTCGGGATGTGTCTATCTGTAGCTGATGCCATCAAGTAATTAGTAAAGCTCATCAGTAATCAGTGAGTTTCCAAAGGAAGGATTATATCAATTACAGGATGAACCCATCCTGAGCTTTGTAGGTCATTTCCCCTCTGCAGTAACTGATTCTATAGAAAAGGAATTTTAACCAGGGAATAACAAGACAACCACATGCAGCTGAGCCGAAGAGGTTGGATTTGTGAACCCTCATAAGAACATAAGAAATTGCCATGCTGGATCACACCAAGGGTCCATCAAGCATTGGCAAAAAGAGGCAACTGCCCAGTGTGACAATTCTGAAGGCAGCAAATTATCAGGCTGAAGAGGAGCTGCTCCTGTTTGCTTTAGGGCTGTGAGTCTGCGTCACTTCAGAGGGACGCTGCAGTGACACGCTATCCTCTCCCCTTATTGTCCCACCTCCAGCAGGTCCTGCCTATGGGCACCAAAATCTGGCCCTGGTTTCATGCTGCAGTATTCAGCCAGTAACATAACCCAAATCCTGTGGCACCGTCCCTTTCATTTCTCAGGGCTCTGTCTGTGACCATAAAAACCTGTAATTGCTGTTTCTGTGTGCAGCCTTCTCTATTTATTGTAAGGGAAACAGGAGCCTTTCCAAAGCAAGAGATGCACCTTAAATAGTTTTTTTTTTTAAACTGAAGAAAGCTTACCTAGTTCTGCAGAAAGTTTGCCTAAAAGAAAATGTAAGGATAACAATTATACTGAGGAATGGTAAAAATTTAAAATGAAGCATTATTTTTGCAATAGAAGTACAGCCTGATATTCAGCTGCAGGGAGTGTGGTGAACTTACCCAGATAAGCCTGTATAACATCACTAAAATCCATCCCTTCCTTTCTGAGCACGCTACAGATGCTCAAGATCTCTTATCACCTCCTCCTCAGACTTCTACAACTTGCTTTCTGCAGGCCTCCCCCTGAACCATTGCTCATTTCAATCTATTCCAAATTCAGCTGCACCTCTTCTCCTCCTTCAGTGCTGCTATGCGCATCTATCCCCTCTTCTCAAGCTGCTCCATAGCCTCCCTGTCTTCTTCTCTTACTCGCCTGTAAATGCACTCACTCTGCAGCTCCTCACTACCTGTCTTCTCCTCTCTCTCCCTGCATCCTTCCTCATAAAGCCCATTCATTGGTCAGGTCACTCTTATCTGTGCCCTTCTCCTCCACCACCAACTCCACCTTGCTGCACCGAATGACTGGAATAGGTTTCCTGAGCCTGTCCATTATGCTCCCACTCTGGCCGTGTTCAAATCCAGTTTTAAAAAACTCACCTTTCTGAAGCTGCTTACTTAAGCCAGGGCTTCCCAAACTGTGAGTCTGGACCCCAACACCTTCAGCTGTGGTCACAAGTGCCTCAAATGCACCAGAAGCAGCAGCACTATTAGTAGTGGGAGTCAGCGTGGGGCCTGTGAGCCTGCTCGTGCTCACAGGCCCTGGGGTGGTACTGCCCTTGCATGAGTTTCCGTGGTAACAGGAAGCCCTGCACGAGAAGGGACAGGGCCGCTGCAGGGCCTCTGAGCCTGCATAACCCACAGGCCCTGTGCTGCTGCTACTGCTTGCAGATCACTGTCAGACCTGGGAGAAGCCATGAGGGGAGGGCAGGGCTGAGTGTGTATGGATTAGTGCAAATTACTACTGCTCCTCTCTCTTCACCCACCACTGAATCTGCCCCGCCATCAACCTGCCCTCTCGTCCCACCCGTTGTCATCCACCTTTTGGCCCAGGCCTAAAGGCAAATGTTGCAGCTGAGCCTGGCCAGGGGATGGTTGCAGGAGGGTCTATATGAAAGGAGGGATGAGATGCAGGAGAGGTTGGAGGGTTGGATAAGGTAGAAGGTGAGGGGTAATGACAGAAGATGAGCCGAGAGATGTAAAAAGAGTTGGAGTGTGGCTGAGGGAAATGTAAGGAAAGGCAGGAGGGGAGGAGATGAGGATGGGCGGTGAGAGAGGGAATGCAGGATTAGTGAGAAGGGAATGGAGAATG